>NC_053496.1:136168050-136270550 GCF_905171775.1 Rana temporaria
ACAGTGGCGACAATTTTATGGCACAGTGGCTGCGTTTGATGGGCACAGTGGCGGCAATTGATGGGCACAGTGAGGCTGCAATTGATGGGCACAGTGAGGCTGCAATTGATAGGCACAGTGAGGCTGCAATTGATGGGCACAGTGAGGATGCAATTGATGTGTTTTTTTTCGTCGTTTGCGCCCCCCAAAAATTTTGAGCACCAGCCGCCACTACTTCTATTTGTAGGTTTATTTAACGGAAATATTAGGGGTTTGCACTCAATATTCTGTGTGGAAGTGCTGAAGATATTTTAACAGCAGGTATTGCCTAAATGACATGAGCTATTGGAGTGAAATGACTTATTGCAGGACACAACCTCTTTGCAACTAGGTCAGATTGATTGGAAGTGGTTTTGCTAAATGCTGCAGTATTTGGACAGCAGGAATGTTAAACAGGGACCTTGAACTGGATCTGGGAGTTGATTAAATGTGGAAATGCATCATGAATAGCCAAAGTATGTTGCAAATGAAAAGCCTGTCAGGAAACGAAACAAATGGATCAGAGGTCCTTCCCTTAAGGTTGTTTTGAAGCAACTCTCTTTAATATCATTACAATGCATTGCTCCTAAATATGACTACAGGAAATCAATTGGGGGATGACCAGATAACTGGAAATGTAGTTTAGTAATGGAATTACTCTGCCACATTCTTAAATTAGGCTATGTCCCCATATGATTAATGGATGGTGCTGCACCTGAGCCTGGGATGTAACCCTTTGGCTGCCAGATGAATTTCATTGTGCAGTCACAAGTAGTCAATATTACAAGTGCTCTTGTAAAAGACAACTGATTCAAAGATCAATCTGACTGCCACTCCTCCGAGTAACTAAAGGAATGTATTTCATTTAACTGTGTATGTATCTTTGCATGACTTCCATAGAAATGCTCTATATTTCAGTAGAACCGGACAATAACTATTTGTTGGGCAAGGTCCTGTGTGCGACACCACACCCAAGTCGTGAAAGATTTTTTTTTTTTAAGAATAAAAACTTTGAGGACACAGTATTCTGAATATCTGGAGAAAAGGAAATTTGTAAGCAAAATGTCAGTAATGTTGTACTATGTTAACAAAAATGAGGGGCAGATTCTGGTAGAATCTGCGGCGGCGTAGCGTAAGCCATTTACACTACGCCGCCGCAAATTACTGGAGCAAGTGCCGAATTCTCCAAGCACTTGCTCCGTAATTTGTGGTGGCGTAGTGTAAATGGCCCGGCGTAAGGCCGCGTAATTCAAAGGGGGCAACTTGTATTTAAATTAAGCGCGCCCCCGCGACGATCGAACTGCACATGCGCCGGGCATAAAAATAGCCCAGTGCGCATTCTCCAGCTCACGACGGAAAACGTCAATGACGCCGACGTGAGCGTCATTGACGTAAAGTCGTATTCGCGAACGACTTACGAAAACGACGGAAAAAGACGACGCTGACCCGACGCCATACTTAACATGGCTTACGACGGACCTTCGTAAACTTGCCCCTCATAGAGCAGGGGCAAGTTTACGCTTACGGAAACGTCGTAAATTCATTGCGTCGTCCGCGCGTACGTTCGGGAATCGGCGTAAAGAGCTAATTTGCATAGACGACGGGGAAAACGACGCGGAGACACCTAGCGCCGGGAAAAAAAATTGCATTTAAGATCTGACAGCGTAAGAGCCTTACGCCTGTCAGATCTAAGGGATATCTATGCGTAACTGATTCTAAGAATCAGTCGCATAGATACGCCAGGCCAGATTAGGACTTATGACGGCGCAAATGGCGTTGCGCCGTCGTAAGCCTTTTAAGAATCTGGCCCTGAGCCTCCATTAGGCTACTTTCACACTGAAAGCGCCGGGCGCAAACGGTAAAGCGCCGCTAGGTTTAGCGTTGATTTACCATTGTTTTAGCAGCACTTTTCGGCTGCCTTTAACCCCGGTCGCAGCCTAAGGGTTAAAAGCGCCCATGGTGCAGTGCTGCCAAATCGCTTTGCAGGCGCTTTGACAGTGCTGCCCATTTATTTCAATGGCAAGGGCGTCCACAGATGCTGCTTGCAGGACTTTTCAGAACGTCCTGCAAGCGCACCTCCCCAGTGTGAAAAGTCACATTGAAAATTTTCAGGCATAATAGAAGCACAAAGAATACACTGAGGCCGGGTTCACACTGGTATGACACGACAGTCGTACTACTGTGGATCCGACTTTGCCCTGCGACTTGAAGTCTGACATGCATCCAACTTCAATGAACAAGGATCCAACTTTGATCCCCGACAATACCAGGCACTGTGTCTGGTATGAATATTTAGGGGGAACTCCACACCAAATAAAAAATAAATAAAGGAATAGGTTCCCCCTCAAAGAGCATACCAGGCCGATTGGTCTGGTATGGATTTTACCCAATTCCATACAGGGCACTTATACACCTTCCCGCCCAGACCAATTTTTAGCTTTCAGCGCTGTTGCACTTTAAATCACAATTGCGCGGTCATGCTACACTGTACCCAAACTAAATTTTTATCAATTTGTACCCACAAATAGAGCTTTCTTTTGGTGGTATTTGATCACCTCTGGGATTTTTATTTTCTGCAAAAAAAATTAAAAAATTACCGAAAATTTTGAGTTTCGAGTTTTTTTTTCTGTTATAAAACATTGTAAATAAGTACGTTTTCTCCTTCACTGATGGGCACTGATGGTACTGCACAATGAGGTGGCATTGATGGGCACTGATGGGCTCTGATAGGTGGCGTGGACAGGCGGCATGGATGGGCATGGATAGGCGGCACAGATGGGCACGCATAGGCAGCACGCATGGGCACGGATTGGCGGCATGGATGGGCACTGATAGGCGGCATGGATGGGCAATGATAGGCGGCATGGATGGGCACTGATAGGTGGCACAGATGGGCATAGATGGGCACTGATAGGTGGCACTATCGTATGTGTTGTACTAATAGATGCCAATCAGTGCCAAACAATGCCTGCCAATCAGTGATGCCCATTGTGTGCACTGATTTGCATCCATTGCGGGCACTGATTGGCATTCATTTTTTGTGTCATTGTCATCCCTGGTGGTCTAGGGTGGCATACCTGTGTTGTTTTTTTTTGCATCCCTGGTGCTCCAGTGGGCATCCCTGGTGGTCCAGTGGGCATCCTCGGGGGGGCTGTGCTGATAATCGATCAGCACAAACCCCCGCTGTCACAGGAGCAGCCAATCGGCTCTCCTCTACTCGTGTCCGACAGACACGAGTGAGGAAAAGGCGATTACCGGCTTTTCCTGTTTACATCGTAATCAGCCGTGATTGGATATGGCTGATCACGTAGTAAAGAGTCTTCGTGAGAGACTCTTTACCTGGATCGGTGTTGCAGGGTGTCAGACTGACACCCTGCAACAACGATCGCCGCGATGCGCGCCCCCGGGGCGCGCAGCGGCTCAAAATCCTGAGGACGTCATATGACGTCCAGTCAGGATTTTAAAACCACTTTGCCTACGTCAATTTGTCATTGGCGGGCGGCAAGTGGTTAAGGATACCGTTCTCATTACTAAAATCGTGTATATAGTCCCTTATCAAATTTTTTCTTTTTAATAAAGGACTTGTCCCAAGCTATGTCCTGTGGTTTTTAACATTTTTACACTTTTTTTGTGAAATGGTAGGGGTACAACGTACCCCGTTAACAATTCACATAGAGGGGAGGCAGGATCTGGAGTTCCCCTTTGTTAAAGGGGGCTTCCAAATTCCGATAAGCCCCCCGCCCGCAGACCCCCACAACCACCGGGCAAGGTTTTTTTTATTTTTTATTTGGTGTGGGGTTACCTGAAGGGTCTGGTATGGATTTTTGGGGGGAACCCCGCGCCATTTTTTTTAAATGGCGCAGGGTTCCCCTTAATATCCATACCAGACCTGAAGGGCCTGATATGGAATTTAAGGGGAACCCCACACCAGAATAAAAAAAAAACTTGCCCAGTGTTTGTGGAAGCCCCCTTTAACAAAAGGGAACTCCAGTTCCGCCTCCCCCTATGTGAATTGGTCACGGGGTATGTTGTACCCCTACCATTTCACAAAAAAGTGTCAAAATGTTAAAAACCACAGGACACAGCTTGGGACAAGTCCTTTATCAAAAAGAAAAAAAAAAATACTTTTTTTCCTTTAGAAATGTCATTTTGTGTAGGGACTTTTCTAAGCACGGAAACGTGCGCTACTTTACAGGCATACTATAGACACCGCCCAGGTAAGAAATTTAAAGGAATATTTCACTTTTATTGTTTCACTTTAACCACTTACCCCCCGGACCATATTGCTGCCCAAAGACCAGAGTACTTTTTGCGATTCGGGACTGCGTCGCTTTAACAGACAATTGCGCGGTCGTGCGACGTGGCTCCCAAACTAAATTGGCGTCCTTTTTTTCCCACAAATAGAGCTTTCTTTTGGTGGTATTTGATCACCTCTGCGTTTTTTATTTTTTGCGCTATAAACAAAAATAGAACGACAATTTTGAAAAAAATGAATATTTTTTACTTTTTGCTGTAATAAATATCCCCCAAAAATATATAAAAAAACATTTTTTTTCCTCAGTTTAGGCCGATACGTATTCTTCTACATATTTTTCGTAAAAAAAAATCGCAATAAGCGTTTATTGATTGGTTTGCGCAAAAGTTATAGCGTTTACAAAATAGGGGGTATTTTTATGGCATTTTTATTAATATTTTTTTTACTAGTAATGGCGGCGATCAGCGATTTTTTTTTCGGTATTGCGACATTATGGCGGACACTTCGGACATTTTTGACACATTTTTGGGACCATTGGCATTTTTATAGCGATCAGTGCTATAAAAATGCATTAGATTACTATAAAAATGCCACTGGCAGTGAAGGGGTTAACACTAGGGGGCGGGGAAGGGGTTAAGTATGCCTGGGTGTGTTCTTACTGTGGGGGGGGGGGTGGCCTCACTAGGGGAAACACTGATCCTCGGTTCATACATTGTATGAACCGAAGAAAAGCATTTCCCCTGCTGACAGGAACGAGAGCTGTGTGTTTACACACACAGCTCCCGTTCCCCGCTCTGTACCGAGCGATCGCGTGTGCCCGGCGGCGATCGCGCCCGCCGGGCACACGCACGGGAGTCGGGGGCGAGCGGGGGGCGCGCGCGCGCGCCTCCGGCGGCGCGCGTGCGCCCCCTAGTGGCGGCTAAAAGGTAGGACGTCATAATACGTGATCTCGCCTAGGAGAGCCACCTTGTGGACGTATTATGACGGTGCGGCGACGGCAAGTAGTTAAGCATTATTAAAATCACTGCTCCCGAGTCGCCAAACACTTTTTATGACAATAACTTGCATATTAACCTATAAAATTACTACTTTTGATTTCTCCCATAGACTTTTAAAGGGTGTTCCGTGGCTTTTCGAATTTGCCGCGAACACCCCAAATTGTTCGCTGTTCGATAAATGGGCAAACAGACAATGTTCGAGTCAAAGTCATGTTCAACTTGAACATAAAGGTCATCCCCTAGTGGTCAGTATTGTTTCCAGCAATCTTTGTGAACTACACAGAACACTTCCTATTTAAGTTGTGAAGAAAAGTATGGGAGGTGTTCTGTAGTCCTAACCCCATTCCTGTCTAAAGGCTTGTGCACACGATCAGATTTTCCGACAACAAAAACTTCACTGGTAATGAAAGTGAGGGTAAATTCAAAATTAGGATTTGACACCAGAACAGGAAAATTAGAAATAATCCAAAAGGAGCCACTTGTTCCTATGACAGCTGTCCAAGAGGGGATTTCCTTCACACTTGAAAGATATCCTCTTACTTCCTAGTTAGTCCACAAGACAGGGAATTAGGAGAAATCTCACTAAAGAGACACAGATGGCTAAAAAGCTTTGACCTTACATATATTTTGAAGCAGTAATAAATTCTAAACCAAAAATTGTACATATTGCAATTTACCAACCATTATATGTGTTGGCTGCCTTGATTTTCTTTTTTATGCCTTGTTTTCACCTGGTGATTTGGCCAGTAACACACCTCCTATACTAGAGTGTCTATACTCTGGTTGAAGGAACAACAGAGACACCCTTGGACATCAGCTTTCCTATTCCTAGGGGAGGGTAGCGTTAAGCCTCGTACACACGGTCGGACTTCAAACAAACTTTTCTGTGGATTTTTTTCCGAAGAGAGTTGGCTGGGCACACCCATAGCATACACACGCTCTGAATTTTCTGCAAACTTTCCTAAAACGTTCCCAACATCACATGTTTTTTCTGCTCTTTACCAAAGTTGACCCTTTGGTCAACTTCTGCTATTGTTGGTTGATTTTAACATTGGTTCTGAGCATGCGTGTTTGTACTTCGGACAAAAGTCCGATGGATTCCTGTACACACGATAGGACTTTGCACCGTAGGACTTTTGTTGCCGAAAAGTTTGTCCGTTTGCAGAGCAAACTTTTGTCCGATGAAAACCGTAAAAGTTTGTCCGATGGAGTGTACACGCGGTCGGATTTTTTTGAAAAACCTGCTCATTTTGAAGTTTTTAGCAAAAAGTCCGACCGTGTGTATGGGCCTTAAAGCGGAGTTCCGGCCACAATTTCACTTTTTAAATATAAATACCCCTGTAATACACAAGCTTAATGTATTCTAGTAAAGTTATTCTGTAAACTAAGGTCCGTTTTGTTAGGTTGTTACAGCATTTAGACACTTTATAAAATAGAAATTGACTGGGGCCATCTTAAGTGTGGGCATCATGAAGCCAGACTGTATGACTTCCTGGATTTCAGCCTTGCAGATCTCGCACATGCTTAGTGCTGCACAAGCAGTGTCAGATCAGGTTTCCGCACCTGTGCTGTCCAAGTCACATGATTCTTTGAGACTGGGGAGTGCACAGACTCCTGGAAAGTTACACCCACTACATTCCCAGGAGTCTGTGCGGTGTAGGTTAGGAAGCTTAAGCACCTAGGTGCAGGAAGTGGGAAGATTAACTATTCTGCCTAGCAACAACACTTTGAAGGCATCTAAAAAAAAAAAAAAAAATTCGTAAAGGACTAATGAAATTTTTTTAAAACTACTGATGTAATGTTATATTTATGGGTGGAACTCCACTTTAAGATTCACTTGCAGATTTAGATAAACCAACAAATTAAAACCAAACTCCAGCTCAAAAATTATAAGCAGTTACAGAAACATTTTTTTGGGGGGGATAAAGGTTTTAAATAAAAGCTAAAAATTTTAAGCACCCCTGTCAGTGTTAAATGGGTTGTCTGAACCCTCTAACTGCTACATCTTCAGGACAACTTGTTCGATTTAAAAGCAACACACTTACTGGCAGATTCACCTGGTGAAACTCTTTCACACTGAGGGGCTTTACAAGCGTTTTTGTGCTAAAAAATAGTGCCTGCAGCCCCAGTGTGAAAGCCCGAGTGCTTTTACACTGGGGCGGTGCGCTTGCAGGACAGAAAAAAAAAGTCCTGCAAGCAGCATCTTTGGGGGGGTGAAGGAGCAGGGTATACACAGCTCCTTCCACCACCCCTGTCCATTGAAATGAATGGGCGACGCTTTCAAAGCGCCTTAAAAACGTTTTGAAAGCAGAGCTAAGCGGCCACTTCGCCCCCCTTTTAATCCCTTCTGGGGGGGTTAAAAGCGCCCCGCTAGTGTGCCACTATTACCGCCTGGGTGCAAAAATATTTCTGGCGCCCCCACATGGGCGTCGTCATGTTACTAACTCCTCCCCTTTACAAATGTTTCTATGGCAATGACTTAACCACAGAGATGCTCCCTCACAAAGTCTTCATTAACCTGGGATCCTTACATGATCTCTTAACAATAAACAAAATACAGGAAGAGGACACAGAGAGGGTTTATGTTAGAGAGTCTGTTAGATGTTTGGTGCCCCCACCTCTGCAGGCGCCTGGGTGCAATGCACCCTGTGCACCCTGCCTAGGATCGGCCCTGCTAAACCCCATCGTAGTAGGCGAGGTTGAAAAAAGACACAAGTCCAACCTATGTTTGTGATTTTATGTCAGTATTACATTGTATATCCCTGTATATTGTGGTCATTCAGGTGCTTATCTAATTGTTGTTTGAAATTATCGATGCTCCCCACTGAAACCACTGCCTGTGGAAGAGTATTCCACATCCTAACCGGTCCTACAGTAAAGGACCCTCTACGCAGTTTAAGGTTAAACTGTTTTTCTTCTTGTTTTAGTGAATAGCTGCGTGTCTTATTAAATTATATTTACACAAAAAAATAAAATCTAAGAAAATTCCCAGCTCAACTTGTCAGTCAGCCTGCAACCAACTAAATTAACCTGTATAACAGTATGCGTTAAAAACAGGGGTTTAGTTTTCACACATTTTTAAATACATGTGTAAGCTGCAGAGGCCACAACAAGGCACCCCATTATGGAGGCTCTCCAAAATGTATAGAGTTAGGACTGCGAATAATAATGTGGTGCCTTGTCACGGCCTCGGCAGCTTACACAGCTTACGCAGCCATTGGCTCCCGCTGCTGTCAATCAAATCCAATGACGCGAGGGTCGGGGGTGGGGCCGAGTCCTGTATTCAGCAGCTGTGGACGCCAAATGCTGGACACGGGAGCATGCCCGCAAGGTAACCCCCCCCCCGGAGAGCGCTTCTCCTAGGGGGTTATCTGATGTGGGGAGAAGCCGCCGAGGGACATCAGAAGACAGATTTCGGGGCCACTCTGTGCAAAACGAACTGCACAGTGGAGGTAAATATATGTTTGTTATTTTTTTTATTAGAAACTTTAGTATCACTTTAAGATCATCTGTGCGAGTAAAGGTCTTGGCTGGGCTATATCCATGTGCCTAATTTGCTTTCTATCTGGTAAGCAAGTCTTTCTTAAAGGAACACTAAAGGTTCGTTTTTTATTAGATCAATTGATTGCTGTAAGCTAGAGCATTTAAATATCACTTACCTCGTTTTTCCTTTTGACCTCCAAAATACAGTAACCCAGGTTTGAAAATGCCATTTCCTGTCTCTCCTCTTCTTGCTTTCCACCAGCATCTGAGCAGTTTTGCATTATGGAAAGCAGAATGTGCTCACCCCCTCCCTATGACTATAGCCCTGCGCGAAGATGCTCTCTTATTCCTCGGAGGCATGGAGGCTAAGCCTAATGGGAACTGAAGTTCCCATTAGGCTGTGATGTAGCAAGAATGAATGCGCACCGCAAACCAGGAAGTCAGTGAGAATAACGATTCAGGAGTGACGGAGGTGAATTAAACAGCTCGATTTCAACAGGTATCAAACTAGTTATGCAAAACATTACTTTTTACTTTATCAGCTACTGTCAGACTTTAATTTAAGAGGAAAATATTTTTGTGTTTACAACCCTTTTAAGGTGACGGTGCACTTTTTTTGATGTGAATAACAGTGGTGCCATTGAGAAATGGATTTATCTTATCACTATGAATATGGATATATATTGTAATGATATACAATCAAGGTTTCTCTTATGAAAATTGGGACAATTCCTAGCGTGGCTTCTCATGTTTATTATCTCAGAAGGGATGTGCTGGAGATGAAGAGAGTCCAAAGAAGGGCAATGGAAAGAATAAGGAGACTGGAGGACCTTAATTACGAGGACCGACTGCAAACACTACATTTATTCTGGCTGGAGAAGCGACACTTGAGAGGGGACATGATATCGATCTACAAATACCTCAATGGGGATCCCAGCATAGGAATGAAAATATTCAGTCTCAGAAAGTGTAAGGCCCCATACACACGAGAGGATTTATCCACGAATACGGTCCAGCGGACCATTTCCGCGGATAAATCCTCTCGAGGATTTGTGCGGATTTCCATGCGATGGAGTGTACTCACCATCGTATTGAAATCCGCGCCGAAATCCTCTGGCGATGACGTGTCGCGCCGTCGCCGCGATTATGACGCGGCGACATGCGCGACGCTGTCATTTAAGGAATTCCACGCATGCGTCGAATCATTACGACGCATGCGGGGGATCCCTTCGGACGGATGGATCCGGTGAGTCTATACAGACCAGCGGATCCATCCGTTGGGATGGATTCCAGCAGATAGTTTGGCATGTCAGCAAATATTTATCTGCTGGAAATCCATCCCAGGGGATAAATATCCGCGGAAACAGATCCGCTGGAGTGTACACACCATAGGATCTATTCGCTGAAACCCATTCGCTGGGATTTTTCAGCGGATGAATTCTATCGTGTGTATGGGGCCTAAGAGTGCACACAATGAGGTTGGAGGAAAGCGGTTTAACCTTAAACTGCGCAGGGGATTTTCACTGTCAGGGCGATAAGGATGTGGAACTCTTTTCCACAATTGGTGGTGGCTGTGGGGAGTATGGATATTTTAAAAGACTCTTGGATGTATATCTTAACCACTTCAGCCCCGGACCATATTGCTGGTCAATGACCGGGCCACTTTTTTGCGATTCGGCACTGCGTCGCTTTAACTGACAATTGCGCGGTCGTGCGATGTGGCTCCCAAACAAAATTGGCGTCTTGTTTTTCCCACAAATAGAGATTTCTTTTGGTGGTATTTGATCTCCTCTGCGTTTTTTATTTTTTGCGCTATAAACAAAAATAGAGCGAAAACTTTGAAAAAATAATAATATTTTTTACTTTTTGCTGTAATAAATACCCCCAAAAATATATAAAAAAACATTTTTTTTCCTCAGTTTAGGCCGATATGTATTCTTCTACATATTTTTCGTAAAAAAATATCGCAATAAGCATTTATTGATTGGTTTGCGCAAAAGTTATAGCGTCTACAAAATAGGGCATAGTTTTATGGCATTTTTATTAATATTTTTTTTTACTAGTAATGGCGGCGATCAGCAATTTTTATCGGTACTGCAACCTTATGGCGGACACTTCGGACACTTTTGACACATTTTTGGGACCATTGGCATTTTTATAGCGATCAGTGCTATAAAAATGCATTGATTACTATAAAAATACCACTGGCAGGGAAGGGGTTAACACTAGGGGGCGAGGACGGGGTCAATTATGTTCCCTGTGTGTGTTCTAACTGAAGGGGGGTGGGACTGACTTGGGGAAATGACTGATCGCTGTTCATACATTGTATGAACAGACGATCAGGCATTTTTCCCCCTGACAGGACCGGGAGATGTGTGTTTACACACACAGCTCCCGGCTCTAGCTCTGTAACGAGCAATCGCGGGTGCCTGGCGGTGATCGGGCACGTGCATCGGGGCGAGCGCCCGCGCCTCCGGTGGCGCGCGCGCCCCCCTATTGGCTGATTCGCGAGATGACGTATAGCTACGTGATCTCGCGCAGCCGTGGCGGCTGGTCGGCAAGCAGTTAAGGAACACAACATACAGGCATATGGGAAATAATTAGACACTGACACACGTACACCAACACATGTTGAACTGGATAGACTATTGTCTTGTTTCAGCCTTACTTACTATGCAACTATGAAACTATATTTGTCATGTTGGGTATATACGTACTTGGTGCAACCTTATCTTTTATACTTTATAATGTGGGTAGTTTATTGCATTTGTTTGCCCTAAAATTTACTTTAGTGCTTTTTAACAAATTTTAACACAATACCTTTAGGCCCCTTTCACACTGGGGCGGTTTGCAGGTGCTATTGCGCTAAAAATAGTGCCTGCAAACTGACACTAAACAGCAGCTGCTGTTTCTCCAGTGTGAAAGCCTGAGGGCTTTCACACTGGAGCGGTGCGCTAGGAGCATCTTTGGAGCGGTGAGAGGAGCGGTGTGTTTACCGCTTCTCCACCGCTCCTACCCATTGAAAGCAGAGGCGCATTGCAGGCGGTATTAACCCTTTTTTGGCCGCTAGTGGGGGTTAAAACTGCACTGCTAGCGGCCGAATACCACTGCAATTCCGACGGTATAGCGCCACTAAAAATAGTGGCGCTATACCGCGACTGCACCTCCCGCCCAGTGTGAAAGGGGCCTTATGGTAACACATAAATTATGGTGACACATAAATAGGAACTAGCATTATTTTATTCTCTAGGGTGTCTACTTTCAGAAAATATATGTTTGGTTTATTTCTATGTAATCTTCAGGTCTAACATTATTTTTCAAACATGTGTGCAAACAAATGCAAAAATGGCTCTGGCAGCGAAAGGGTTACAACCACTTTATGTAGTGTATGCATTGCTTACAAGTTACAAAACTTTGTTTCATAGGTAAATGTGTTTTTTTTTTTTTTTGATAAAGGCAGTTGCAGAGGAATTGTATCACAAAATTTTAACCCAAATGTATGTTTTATTTATTTTAGGGAATAAAGGTCAGACCTGCAGAGGAGACCACATTGCCTTCTGGCATACAGCATCAGTAAGAGACACCTGCTGTGCTTTCCACCTTTGCACACACTGCAGGCAAACTTGTTTTAAAGACACTTCTCTATTGAGCTCAGATAGAACAAAATCATTAATTTATATCAAACTGGAGATGCCAAATTATTTGATCAGGGATGAAAGATGTAACAGGATCAGAGACCTGATGTAAAATGTGAATACAAACAATTAGTGATTTAGCTTATTTATGAAAAGGTTCCTGATCTGTATTATGGAAAATGATCTAATCACCAGCAAACCAATAGATTGCCAAACTCTACTGCAATTCAATGAATGTCCTTGCAGATGCATGTTCTGTAGAGACTGAGATGGACCCCTCAAAATGGGTGCCAAGTGGAAGTGTCTGCCTAGTATTGTCACATGATTAGTCCCAGTGATGTAAAAAGGCAAAGTGTAAACTTCTTACATTCCTTTAATGTGCAGGATCCTTAGGAAACACAACAGCAAAAATAAAAGTCTCAATGCAGTTAAACAATGGCAGTGCTTGTGCTGTCTAACCTGCCCCTCTTTGAACTGTAAAAAACCTGGCTGATCCTAACACTTTCTGTGTACCCCTCTGTGAGCTGACCACAATAATCATGGCTGCTGAGCCCTGACTACAGTGGTCAGCTTACATGCATCCATCATCCGCTCTGTCCTACTCACCCCTCCCTCCCTGCCTGTCAGCTCCCATATCTGTGTCTCTTCCTCCACCCCCCCCCCCTCCGTCACTATTAGTAATAACAAATAAATAAATAAATATCTTAGCAGCCTCTCTCCTTTATCTGTCATTAACCCACTCTCCAAGTGTTTGCATAACCACTTAAGGACCGTCTAACGCCGATATACGTCGGCAGAATGGTACAATCACGTACCTGTACATGATTGTATAAAGCCCATCGGTGGGACGCGGGCGCGCGCCCGCGACCCGGTCCGAAGCTCCGTGACCGGGACTCGCGAACCCGATCGCTGCTGGAGTCCCGTGATCGGTCCCCGAAGCTGAAGAACGAGGAGAGCCGTGTGTAAACACGGCTTCCCCGTTCTTCACTCTGGCGCTGTCATCGATTGTGTGTTCCCTGATATAGGGACACACAGTCAATGACATCAGACCTACAGCCACACCCCCCTACAGTTGTAAACACACTTGAGGTCCCACATAACCCCATCAGCGCCCCCTGTGGTTAAAACCCAAACTGCGTTTGTCATTTTCACAGTAAAACCATGCATTTTAAATGAATTTTTTGCTGTGAAAATGACAATGGTCCCAAAAATGTGTCAAAATTGTCCGCCATAATGTCGCAGTCACGGAAAAAAACACTGATCGCCGCCATTAGTAGTAAAAAAAAAATAATTAATAAAAATGCAATAAAACTATCCCCTATTTTGTAAACACTATACATTTTGCGCAAACCAATCGATAAACGATTTTTTTGTACCAAAAATAGGTAGACGAATACGTATCGGCCTAAACCGGGGAAAAAAAACGTATATGTTTTTGGGGGATATTTATTATAGCAAAAAGTAAAAAATATTGCATTTTTTTCAAAATTGTCGCTCTATTTTTGTTTATAGCGCAAAAAATAAAAACCGCAGAGGTGATTAAATACCACCAAAAGAAAGCTATATTTGTGGGAAAAAAAGGACGCCAATTTTGTTTGGAAAACAACGTCGCACGACCGCGCAATTGTCAGTTAAAGCGACGCAGTGCCGAATCGCAAAAAGGGGCCTGGTCCTTTACCTGCATTTTGGTCTGGGTCTTAAGTGGTTAAAGGGTCACTAAAGGATTTTTTTTTTTAGCTAAATAGCTTCCTTTACCTTACTGCAGTCCTGGTTTCATGTCCTCATTGTTCGTTTTTGCTCTGATGTTGCTGTAATTCTTCTCTGTTCTGGACACTTCCTGGTTGTTTGTTTCCTGATGACCACAGTACTGGGAGATTCTAGTTTCATTTTCCAAACCATCACTGCTCTATGGCTCTGTCTAGCACAGAGGCAGGATAACATGCAAAAACAAAACTAGATGCAAAAACGAAACTAGATGAAAAAACAAAACTAGAGGTACATTATATGATTGATTTTTATCTATTTTTAATCAATTTTAAAAGGAATCAGTTAACTATTATGTCTCTATACCCTGTAAACAGTCATTTCAGCAAAAAAAAAATCTCTTTACAACTCCTTTAAAAAGATGCTTCTAAATACCTTTTTCCAGTTATCTTCAGGCCGGTCACATGACTCCTGGCCAACGTCAGAGGGAAATCTTGGCTCCTCCCGCTGTAGCCTTGGGTCATAGTAGCAGAGTCAAGTGACTGGCCTGAATATAACTGTAAAAAGGTATTTAGAAGCATATTTTTAAACAAACACTTGGAGAGTGATCTCTCTGATCTGAAGTTTGCTTCATCCTTGGGAATTTGTTGTTGGCAGTCTCTGGTTCAGATTAGGATGAAGGATTATTTAAGATGACCTGTGAAATCTTTTTTTCTTTTCAGCATAAGTATTAATATTTTTTTTTCTACACTTGCACAGGCCCTTAAGATTTTATAGAATGTTCAAATTGTATTCCTATAAGGCTTACCTATAGGTACAGTAAATATCTCCTACACATGCACCGTTTAAGAGACATTTACTGGTACTTGTGAAACCACCAATGATGTCATGATGTCACGGCGGCATGCACAATGAAGGAACGGCATGCCCATGCCGTTCCGTCAGAGTCCTGTGAACAGCGACCCCTGTGTGCGCTGGAATGACTTAATTGCGGCTCGTCCATTCAGAGGACTGAAGCCCGCAAATGCCACTACAATGGGGACAGAATTCTAACAAAGTCCCGGATTTGGCAAACATTGTGGGTCCACGCCAACAAATAGTGGCGCAAAGAGCCCGAAACTTGCAGGATGCTCTGGTACACTTCGAATATAAGAAAACAACAGCCACCAATTAGCTGACCCCCACTTCCCCTCAAAGGAGTGTATGCATGTTGCCACTGCCAGATATGCAGATTTGTTGACAGATCCAATGTGTTTGTTGATGCGGACCGCTCTGTTCTGCCAATATTTGCTTTGTTAGCAGCAGCATGCCATTGCTGAGCCCATCATCGACTAGGACCCCTAGGTCCTTTTCCATCCTAGATTCCCCCAGAGGTTCTCCACCCAGTGTATATATTGCATTCGTATTTTTTGCCATCCAAATGCATTATTTTTCCATTTTTCTACATTGAACCTCATTTGTCATGTAGTTGCCCACCCCATTAATTTGTTCAGATCGTATTGCAAGGTTTCCACATCCTGCAAAGAAGAAATTATGTCCTGTGAAAAATTATTGCCTTTCTTAGCTTCGTATCCTCCGCAAATACAGAGAGATTGCCCCACCCTCCAGGTCGTTTATAAACAAATTAACCATGATTGGTCCCAGCACAGAACCCTGGGGGACCCCACTACCCACCCCTGACCATTCCAAGTACTCCCTATTTATCACCACCCTCTGAACTTGCCCTTGTAGTCAGTTTTCAATCCATGTACTCTATTGGTCCATGCCAAGGGACCTTATTTTGTACAGTAAACGTTTATGGGGAACTGTGTCAAATGCTTTTTGCAAAATCCAGATACACCACGTATACGGGCCTTCCTTTATCTAGATGGCAACTCACCTCCTCATAGAAGGTTAATAGATTGGTTTTGCAAGAACGATTCTTCATGAATCCTTGCGGATTACTGCTAATGATACCGTTCTCATTACTAAAATAGTTTACTTGTATATAGTTCCTTATCAAATCTTGTATATAGTCCCCTCCAAAAGCTTACATATTATTGATGTTAGGCTAACTATTCTGTAATTCCCAGGGATGTATTTTGGGCCCTTTTTAAATATTGGTGCTACATTGCCTTTTCTCCAATCAGCTGGTACCATTCCAGTCAGTAGACTGTCAGTAAAAATTAGGAACAATGGTCTCGCAATTACTTTACTGAGTTACTAAAGTACCCCCGGGTGAAAGCCATCTTGTCCCGGTGATTTATTAATGTTAAGTTTCCAAAGTCTAATTTTAAATCTGTCCTCTGTTAATCATGGAAGTGCTTCCTGTGATCTATCATGAGGATAGACACTGCAGTTTTGGTTACTAGAGCCTGCCGATTCCCTTGTGAAGACTAAGAAGAAAAAATTCAATATCTCCGCCATCTCCCCATCCTTTGCAACCAGATTTCCTTCCTCATTCTTTATGGGGCCAATATGGCCTTTCCTCCCTTTTTTACTGTTTACATACTTAACCACTTAAGACCCGGACCTTTAAGCAGGTAAAGGACCTAGCCAGTTTTTGCGATTCGGCACTGCGTCGATTTAACTGACAATTGCACGGTCGTGCATTGTGGTTTCCAAACAATATTGGCGTCATTTTTTTCCCACAAATAGAGCTTTCTTTTGGTGGTATTTGATCACCTCTGCGGTTTTTATTTTTTGCACTATAAACAAAAATAGAGCGATAATTTTGAAAAAAAAATGTTTTTTTCTCAGTTTAGGCCGATACGTATTCTTCTACCTATTTTTGGTAAAACAAAATCACAATAAGTGTTTATCGATTGGTTTGCGCAAAATTTATAGCGTTTACAAAATAGGGGATAGTTTTATTGCATTTTTATTAATATTTTTTTTTTTTACTACTAATGGCGGCGATCAGCGATTTTTTTTTGTGACCGCGACATTATGGCGGACACATCGGACAATTTTGACACATTTTTGGGACCATTGTCATTTTCACAGCAAAAAATGGTATACAAATGCATTGTTTACAGTGAAAATGACAATTACAGTTTGGGGGTTAACCACTAGCGGGCGCTGAAGGGGTTACGTGTGACCTCATATGTGTTTCTAACTGTAGGGGGGCGGGGCTGGACGTGTGACATCATTGATCGTGTTTCCCTATATCAGGGAACAGACGATCAATGCCACTGCCACAACAAAGAACAGGGAAGGTGTGTTTACACACACCTCTCCCCGTTCTTCAGCTCCAGAGGACCAATCGCGGGACACCGGCGGTGATCGGGTCCGCTGGTGCGATCACAGAGCTTCGGACCGGGCTGGGCTTAAAGGGCCACGTACAGGTACGTGGATGTGCCCAGCCGTGAAATTCTGCCGACGTAAATCTGCGCGAAGGGGTCCTTAAGTGGTTAAAGAATTTCTTGAGATTTTTTTTGCATTCCTCCGCTATGTGTCTTTCATGTTCTATCTTAGCCACCCTAATTGCACCCTTACATTTCTTGTTGCATTCTTTATAAAGTCTGAATGCTGATGATGATGATCCCTCAACCTAATGCTGATGATGATCATTTAACAAGTGTTCATGCAATAAGTACTATATTAGGGAAGACTGAGACAGCTTCGGGTTCCACATTGGTAAACACATTAGAAGCATCAAGAATGCCAAAAAAGAAGAGAAAAAAAGAGAAAAAGGAAGATATGACATGTTGTCCATTTTCATGGGGGCAAGCCTGAGGGAATGAAAGTCAAGGGAATCTGCCATCACGCAGGGGTGATTTTAACACCATACTACTTCAAAAAGGATTTTTTTTTTGTATTCACCATAAAATCCTTGTCCATGGACGGATACAGCTCCTTATGTTAGTTATTTTAAAACATGTAACTTTAACAGAGTTGAACCCCTTACCCTGCAGCATAGTTCGTCAAAAAGCAGTACAAACTTAAAAAGGAGGGGTGGGTGCTGTGTCCGTCCATGGACGACAGAGAAAAGGATTTTACGGTGAGTACAAAAAATACTATTTTCTCTTATTGCCCATGGACGGACACAGCTCCTTAAATCTTGACATTTGGGATGTCCACAAGCAGTGTCAGAAAAACGAGGTGTGGGAACAGCAATCAAAAACAAGCTTCACCCCCAAACAAGCAAAGCTCCTCAACGGAGTTGCAAACTCAAACAGCCACCTGCAAAACCTTGCAGCCGAAGGTCACAGCCAATATAGGTCGCAACGCTGACCCCAGCATGGTGAACATGGAGCGGGTCACCGCTTCGGATCTCCTATAAGTAGGGTCCTTAAAGGCAGAGGAGAGTGGTTAACTTATTTAGCCGAGAGACCTGGGGGTCCACGACCGGAGGAGAGGCCCATTTTTTCAAAAGGCTCTCCTCAAAAGGATAATGGACCGCCATGCGCTGAGGGACCACAAAGGACTTCTGTGGCCTTTCCCATTCCTTATCTATGAACTTATCAAAGAAAGTAACATAAGAAAAAACTTTCACAGAGCGGTTAGATTTGTGTGACCCAAAGGAGACTGACCCCTCTGTGGAAGTCCCAGCTGCATCCTCCAGCTTGAGAGAGTCCCTCACAGCATCAATAAGTGCACTCACAAGTGCCCTGTCTTGCACTGACCCGGACGAGGGGTCCTCCTCACCAGGGAGGTCCTGGTCTGCATCCTCTGACATACCAGAACCGGGGTCCTGAGCCGCAGCCAGGCCTGAATCTGGGTCAGAACTTTTCCCAGAAGATGGCGGGGGAGGGGGCGCTTTTTACCCCCCTTACACCCGCACGCTGCATCTACCCTGGCAACAAATGATTCCAGGACTGCTGACAGCGCATCCATGGGAACTGCAGGTGCAGGGGCACAGTTTGCTGCCTCTGGCAATTTAGGGGAAGAAAGGCCATATACTGACTCCAATATCACCCACTGACAGCCCTCAGGGACTAAGTGAAAAACACTTAAGAAGTCCACCCTCCTTGCTGCACCGACCGGTGGGGGGTTACCCAGGTGACTCGCCACCCAGAGGGAGACCGCTCAGCACCGCTGCCTGCCTTCCTTGTATACACAGCGTGTGTGCAAGGTAAAAATTGAGGAGAATGAGCTGTGCTTTGTTCAGAAAGCCAGTGCTAGAGGCCAAAACCCACTCCAAATGGCCACCAGAAGCCTCAGATAAAAGGGCGTGGACCACAAGAAAATATCCACCCGCGATACCTACCTGTGCCACAGCGCGGCCACGACAAAATGGCCACCAATGGAAATTTTCAATAGAGAAAGCAGGCACAGTAAAAATGGCGTCAGCGCTGCAAAAAAAAGGCGCCCAAGCCCCGAGATGTGGATGAGAAGGCCGTGCAGAGACTTCCCAGGAGACAGACCCCTTCACAGAAAGCGGACCCCAGCGCCCCACAGGGACCCGGAGCCCCCCCACAGGTACACCCCGGTCGCAGTGGGCCCTAGGGCAGGAGGGGAAAGGGCGACAGAGCAGGAAAAGGGAGGACAGGAGAACCCCATTATCCCGGGAATGCCCAGCTGTTCCATCCTGCCGAGGCAGGAGGAACCGTACTTAGTCATCCTTGCGAGGACTTGCTGGCATGTCCCTGACAGACCCACAACCGATGGTACGGAGTAGCTGTCGGCCGGACCAATGTGAGTGAGACAACAGCAGCCCAGTCATATGTGGACCCCGGAGCATATGCTCACCGGCCACCCCTGGAGCCATGGGGTATGTCGTGGCCAACTCAGCGCTCTGCTAGGGACTGCTCACGTTTGATGGCCGGACTGGGGGGACTACAAGGATTTATAATACCCAGCCGGCAGTTGATAGAAGAATCACAAAAATAAAATAAATACAATTAAAAATGTCTTCATGATACTCTGAACTCGAATCCACCCGCCGGGTAGGGGACTTGGAGAAGCCCGCATCTCAGCTCTATGGATCCCTGCTGGTTGCTGCCAGCCCCGAGCTGTCCTCCCTCCGCAGGAAATGGGTGGGGGACATACCGGGGCTGGATGAGGACGACTGGATGGAGATCTGGGACTTTCCCTTCTCCCCTCTGGTCTCAGCAAGGGTTAAATTAGTCCAATACAAAATTGTGCATAGGGCCCACTACACATCTCACAGGTTGCACCAGATGTTGCTGGCACATTCTCCAGCGTGCTGGCGTTGCTCCTGTCAACCGGGTGACTTTTTCCACATTTTTTGGGTCTGTCCGGCAATCAAACTTTTTTGGAAAGAAGTTCTCCAGGTGATTAATTCGGTCACTGGGACTTGAGTTCCCTATGATCCTAAATATTGTTTGTTGGGGCTGGTGGAACAAATGTCAGTGATGAGAGCCAGGAAGATACTCATATTCCTGTTACTATATTATGCTTGTAAGGCCATTACGAGGACCTGGAAACAATCGTCTCCCCCTTCTGTTAGATTCTGGAAAAGCCTAGTGAATGCTAGTTTGCCCCTTTATAGGGCACCTACTTGGGCAGGGGATGTCCACAAAAATTTGAGAAGGTATGGAACTGTTGGCTAGAGGATAACACCACGGCAACTGATCCAGTAGCAAATGCCTAGATTGACAATATGTCTGCAGTTTATTAGTTTATTGACACAACTATTCTCATGCTGCACTCTACCAATTTGAGCACAGATTATCCTGAAATTACCCTCTCCCCACATTGGTGATATAGTATAAGTTAAGATGTGTGTTGTGTCCTGTTGCGGCATGTTGTCGCAACAGAGGTACTTCCCTGGCATGGGCAAATGTTCGGCCCCTGCATGGGCTAGTCTCGTATGCCAATGTAAATTTCAATAAAAAAGATTTTGCAAAAAAAATTAAAATTTCTTAATGACTCTGGGCCCAAAGGGAGCCACATCCTTCTCCTTTGCTAGGCAGAAGAAAAACTGAGCCGCATGCTGCAGGGTGAGGGCTATGACCAGAGGGACCACCCCCTGGGTGGGGTTGTTCAACTCTGTTAAAGTTACATGTTTTAAGATAACTAACATGTTCTGCCTAGTCCTCTCCTTTGAACAGGAACATAACCCAAATGTCAAGATTTAAGGAGCTGTGTCCATCCATGGACGATAAGAGAAATTTTGATTTATAGGTTAAATACGCTCATTCCCTCAAGCTTAAACACTGAATGCAATTTTCAAGCTTTCAACGTATATGGTCGGGTGAAGGACCTATCAGGTCCCTAGTCTGTTTACAGCACTTGTTGATGGTTACCTAAACTCAAGCACTTTTCCCCAAACCTCTGGTAACATTTAGGTGTACACCTTCTGAAATCTCCACCCATGATTACAGAGCCCTATGCTATTATCAACTTACCATACTTTGACTGTAACAGAGGGCTTTACAGCGAGTGAAGATCCATCTGTTTCCTAGAAAATGGCATTTAATGTTTTCAGGGTCCTCTACCTGGTTTGAATACCAAGTCACACATCCATGCATCCTATTACGGGACTCCCTATTCCACAGCGAGTGAAGTGAGGTTGATACATTCTTCCGGTGCCCAGACATGGTCTATACACCAGCTGGACTTGAGCCACTACTAGTACATCATTTTTTAAATGTTGTTTACTTCATATACATATTCCATAAACCTGGATATGCATGTAATGTGTGTGTGCGCGCTACGTGCGATGCAGCTGCAATTACTATAGACAACGTTGTTATATAATAATAATAATAAAAATCCCATGTTTAAGCTGCATGGTCCTCTTGTAACTTCCTTTAAAAGGAGGCTCTTTACCCCAACTTTTGTTTTTGTTCTATGTCCTAACGAGTTACTTGGACTGCACATCTATAGGTGAGTCAGCAAACATTTGGGACGCTGCATTTGCTCATATACTGAGCTCTACAGTGTTTAGGCCCTAGTGAATTACTGGTACACAATTTCTGTGTTTAGGTGATGTATGCCACTGCTTTGGCATTGTCTGACTGGATTCTGGTACGATGACCTCACCGCTGAGAGGTCCAGCATTGAAGAAATAACTAAATTGCCTTGAGTTCCAGGCTGGCAATGCAAAGTTGAACTTCTCCTGCACCAAGAGGATACCCAGAACTCCTCTCAAGCCTGACAGGTGGCACCCATCATTAGAACTTTCCACATCTTTGGGGAAAAAGGGTTCCACAACTTCAGCGCTATTTTGTTATTCATGCCAGGGAGAGTCTGGCCTTGCAGGTCAGACACATTGGGGGTTATTTACGAAAGGAAAATCCACTTTGAACTGCAAGTGCACTTAAAAGTACAGTCGATTTAGATCAGAGGGGGACATGCAAGGAAAATAAAAAACAGTATTTTAGCTTGCACATGACTGGATGGTAAAATCAGCAGAGCTTCCCCTCATTTAAGATCTACCGCTCAGATTTACAGCGACTACACTTCCACGTGCACCTGCAGTGCACTTGTAGTGCAAAGTGGATTTGCCTTTCGTAAACAACCCCCATTGGGTAGTCTTAGATCTGAATCTGTTTATCCCACACAGCCAGAATGTTGAGTTGCAAAAATCTAGAGTGAAAGCAGGTGCATGTCAGTGCCCAAAGGAGGCAACCAGGAGGCCCAAGATCAGGCAGGTACAAATCAAGGGCGGAGTCTGTTACCAAAGGGTCCTGAACACACGAGCGGAGGGACAGAAGTTTGTCCTAGGCTAGAAACAACTTGGACCAATATCAGGCCCAGGCAGGGCCATCTTTAACCACTTGCTGACCGGGCCATAGTCAAAAGATGGTTACAGTGCGGCCGGCTAGTTCTGGGAGGGCGTCCAGGGACATCCCCCCGGAAGTGTCCGTGATGGCCGGGTCGTCTGGACCCGGAGCATCATGGTTTGTGTAAAGGGCCGATGACATGTGATTTCTCCCTAAGGAATGACAGAGTGATTACTTGTAAACAAGCTGGCGTCATGTCCAGATCAGCTCTTCCGCTCTCCTCACACCGATCAGTACGATGTGTGAGGAGGGGAGGGAGCCTGGTGCAGCAGCCCTTGTGGGCTGGATGTGAAGTGCTCACAGCGCTAATCTGTGCCTAATCAGCCTCATTTATTGCTCATCCCTGTCCAGCCGTGCTCATCCATAACCAGCTATGCTCATCCAAGCCACTATAGTGCCCATCAGTGCCTCACAAAAGTGTAATAGGTGGAAAACTAGATTTTAAATGTATGTCCCTAGAACATCTTATGGTGCTCCCTGCATTGTTGGGCCTCTGTATGTGGCCAAGCAGTGTAAAGGTCTCACACATGTGGTATCTCCATACTCAGGACTAGCAGAATATATTTTGGGGTCTCCTTTTTGCCATCTACATGCTACGTGTTAGAAATATCTTATACATGTAAAACATTGTGTAAACATTTTTTTTTTCTTTCCATGTTTTTCAAAAACAAGACATGTTCTAAAGACTCATTATGCCTCTCATAGTCCATTGGTTCTTCTTGCCATTAACTGCCTGCCCATGCGAGGTACCAGCAGACAGCTTATTGAGTGTTTGCAGGATCAAAGTTTTGCACCCGATAATCTGCTGAATAAATGCAAACTTTTATCTGCAAAAAGATGTGCATTTATTTATTTAAAGGTGAACTTATCCTTTCACCCTATGATATCCTCATTGTGTCAAAGAGGTATAAAATAAGCAGACTTCCCTCAAAGGGAATCCTTTCAAGTTTTTTTTGCATGGAAGTCTTTCCAACCAGCCTTTGAGGCAGAGGATTGTAAGGCCACAAGCAATAAGCTCCAGGTGGTGGATGATGGAGGGGTCCCCTAAAATGGAGCCATGGTCTCAGGCGGTGGCTATAAATGCAACCACAGTTTATAGAGTAGGACCTGACAGAGAAGAAAAGGCCTTAAAGAGGCCTTCCAACCTCTTGTCCACTGGGTCATTGAAAACAGGATCATCTTCCACAGGAATCTTCAAGGTCTTGTTAAGAAAGAAAATGGCTGGGTCAACCACAGGGATTGTCTGTTTCTGAAGGAAGCTCTCTTTAATAGAGTATGGCTGAGCAAAACACTTTGGTGGGACAAAACATTTTTCAGGGTGAGGCCAGTCACCTTACAAGACATGCTCTAAAAGGGAGTCAAACTGCAAAGCTCATAGCAGGTTTGGACAATTTTAGGGACACAAACCTGCTACGACCCCTTCAGATTCACTCGCCAAATACTTTAGGGTGTAAGCACACTAGGACAACTGTAACGCACCGCATAAGTATAGCAATAGTATCCTTTTAGGTTTTGGTGAGATTGCAGCAAGAAGGGTCTCATCCTGAAAAAAATCCTCAGAGGCGTGGGGGGGCGGCTTACTTGTAACCCTTGCCATCTATGGTCTCCAATATGAATTTGATTCTACCCGTAAAGTTAGACATGGTGGCTGAAAACTTTGACTGGTACAAAAAAGGGTGTGCACCCAAGGGAGCAGAAGAGTTCCAGACCGGAACAAACCAGAAAAACAAAACGGACTAGTACTTTTCAGAAAGAGACAAATTCCCTTGCTCTCCCAATCTGATGTGGAGTCTTGGCTGGCGTGGTTCTTTGATCTTGTGCCCATGATCTGCCATGTGTGGTGCTAGGGGACCCCAAAGCAGTTCTCACAACATTCACTGCTGCAAAGAGGGAAGGGTGCATCCTTCTCCATCAGGCACTGAAGACTTTTGGAATGCAGGAAGCATCCAAGAATCGCAGTGCTGTCTGTGATACAATAGTGTTGGAGAAAGGGAAAAGAAAGGCACTCTAAGTGCATTATGCAAAATTTAATAAAGTGGAAAAAAGGGTTAAAAGCACTTACAAGATCGTTGAGTGTTAAAAGACATGTTAAAAAACATGATAAAAATCAGGATTCCTCATCTGTGGCATGTGTCCATCCTCAGCATGGTGGTAGAGAGCAGCGTAGAGCAGTCCAGCAGCTGTAAAGAGTTGGAGAGCCAGGGTAACGCCCAATGGAACTTCCACTTCATGACCCTGACACATCATTTAAAAGTGTTGCAGCCTGTGCCGCCCTACACACCACCAGGGAATCGAGATGCTAGCATGCTGGGGACCAGAGAAAAACACAGATCCCACAATTTACCTTGGCAAAAGCCCTAATTATTCAAAAAAGGCTGTTAGGGACAAGCCCTATCCCGATTTTGCCCTCCTTGAAGAGGATAGGTCTCAACTGCTGTTGAACCATGGTCTTGGACTTGTACAACAGCCTGTGGCTTACTCAATGTACCACGTGCCAACATGAGAAAAAAACAGGATGCAAGAGCGGTAACTTGCATTTGTTATATTTGTACCCTTTATAATCACCTGGTAATGCTGTAACACTTTCTATCTCTTCATGTCTACAAACATGTTTCCATGTTTGTGCTTTTTCAGCTCACAGAAAGCAACAAGGACACTCATTCTTGGCAAAATCAACCTGTAATTTTTGTACTTTCTAAAAATATTGACATGAGAAAAGGAAACTAATGTAGCCACCACATCAAATGACTCAAACTGCAATTTATTACATTTTAGTTTTTTGGGTTTAGATATGCTTTAACACCTCACAATTCATGTAGCTTTGGTCAAAAGGAGGGCAAATCAAACGCCCTGTGTAATATTGCCACCATGAGGAACCAAATTGCTTCCTACACCAACATTGGGAGTCAGCTCAGTTCCCTGGATTAACCTATTAAACTCTGAGCCTTTAGTGCAGTGGTCTCCAAACTGCGGCCCTTTCTTGCTTTTATTGGCCCTTGAGGCAATATACCCCCAACTGTCAACAGTGGGGCATAGTTCCCGCCACTGATACCAATGATCGGGCAGTATTTCTCTAACTGATGCCACTGACTGGGCACTATTCCTCCCAGTGATAGCAATGATGGAGTGCTATTCATCACACTGCCACCAATGAGAGCACACTATTGCTCCCACTGATACCAATAGTGGCGCACTATTCCTCCCACTGGCCCCAATGACTGGGCACTATTGCTCCCACCGATACCAATGATGGGGTACAATTCCTCCCACTGATACAAACAATGGAGCAGTTGGTCATCTTTTGTTCTCCCCATACTGGCGGGCATGCGACTCCCCTGGCAGGGGCAGTTCTGCCCTGGAAGGCTGCCCCTTACTTGCAATGTTGTGGTTTTGGGCTCCCCCCCATTCGACTTAAACGTTGTGCTCCAGCGTGGTTCACGCATGTGCAGTGTGGGGAGTCTTACCCGGTGACGTCAGGCGTTGCCACGCCAGCGACTTCATGCTCCGTCGGCTCCTGGAGTCTTCCGGGTTGGGGAGCTCATAAGCAGGCTTCTGCCCACTTTTGAGCATTGAGGACGTTTTGGCCAGGGGGGGGGGGGGGGAGCCTTACTATACTACTACCAAGTATGTACTTAGCCTTATTATGGCCGCTTGCTGTTTTTTGTAACCGTAAGCATGTCATCGCTTACTGACACGCCATCTCTGCTCTGTTTTTTAGACTATACCATCATTTACCTTGGATGGACAGAGATGAGAGCAGTTGTACATCAACCAATGTGACTTTCTATCCCAGTTATATGAGAGAGGACCATTTCTGCTAGTCTCCTCTTCTCCCTTGGGGCTACAACATTACATCTTAGTGTGACATTTTAGGTATTTTTATTACTATGTGTCGGACATTGGTTTCTTTCCATCAACTGTTTACTCTCCCTGCTTATACCCCCCATCCCCTCCCTTCTCCCTCCCCATGTGCTTCTTTTTCTCCATTCCCCCCTCTTCCATTTTCTTCTCTCGCTATATATATATATATATATATATATTAGATCGATTTTCACCCGCACAAATCCCCCATGTCTGCCACGGGGGGAGCCCTTGGTGACTGATGTGTGTATCTGGTCATGCAGTCATTGGTAAGCAGTCATGCTTTGTTTTTGCTGCACTCACTGTATATGTTTGATGCATTATATGAGATACGTATATCCTTCATGATTGTTTGATTTATACAGTTTACTTTGTAGATTTATCCTCCTGAAGAAATGGTCCTTTGATCGCGATACTGTTGAGGATTGCATAAATCTGCGAACAGATCTAACCAGTAACCTGTTTGGAAGTCTACAAATATTTGACTACTGTATTGATCTTCCTTCATTTTTTTGATGTTGTGATACGTGATTTTATATGTAAAAAATATTTTATCCTAAAGTTGAACTCTATTTTTGGTACCAAGATAGTCCATTTTCCTTTTGAGGGCCAAGTAGGACAGCTTCAGCAACTGTCCCGATCTCCCTTATCGCTTGCATACATTTAATTTTGGATGATGGTACCTCTTATCCCTATCTTTAGCAAATGTTGCATTTGAGGCAAACTCACCATATTTATACAAAAATGGATCACTATTACTCCCCCTATTAATACCAATAATGGAGCATGGTTTACTCCTCCCACTGACACCAAGACATAGCCTGCTCCCACTGGCCTCTGTCCGGCCCCCTTGAAGTTTCAAGGACAGTAAAAACTTTTTTTTAGAAAGTTTGAAGTCCCCTGTTTTAGTACAACAACTGAGACACAATAAAAAAATAAATAAAATAATGCTGCAAATTGTGGAAAAGTCAAAGGGTATAAATACTTGTGCAGGACTTATAGCTGGCTACAACCAAGTACATATGTGAATATACTCTTCGTTAGAGAGATAGAATCCTCTATTACCACTTCGGACCACCCTTAGTCATAGTTACAAGCTGTGTTTCCAACAGGGACTGCATAAAGCCCCAGTAGCATTCCGCTGTTTATACTTACCGTGCAGACATCAATGCATTTTGCAACTGACAGATAAATGCTATTGAATATACACTGTATTAAGCAAATGGTTTAAAAAAAGAATACCAAGAAATCATTTCAACTTAATACATTTTATTTTTCACCAAAGCAGATTAAACAAAACAAAACAGTCATATTCTGCACCTCATTTTTTTTTTTATAAAACTCTGCAACGTGCAAAATCAACAAAAGTTTGCCTTGCTGGGCTTGCATTACAGAGGTAAGCCAAGTATATTGTAGAAGAGCACTGCTATATCCACTATAAAAGAGATGGTACTAGGGAAAAGTCAGAAGCAACTGCTTTTGTGTATCTTCACTTCCCATAGCACTTAGATCACCGGCTATGCATGATGGGAGACACGGATAAACTTATATGGCTCTGAAAAAGATGTTGATCCCCTTTTGGATTGTAAAACAGATGAAGCAGTGACAAAGCTACAATCATATGAGTATTATAAACATTCAGAGGCTGGCATGGCACAGCAATGCATTTGTAGTTTAAGGTCTAATAAAATAATTATGAACTCTGAAATATAAGAAAACTCAATGGAAAATATATTCCAGTCAAGCATAATACATCTTAAAAATCAAAATCAAAGAAAAAAAGTCCTAAAAGGATTGTTGTTTATAAAGCACATACGATTAAAAGGTATGGTTATATACACTGTATATGCTAGTCCATATGTTACAACCAGCAGAAAAAACAGGTCATTGTGGAAAGGTACAAAGCATTATTTCCCTTTTTTTTTTACACAAGTGTTTTTAACTTTGATAGCCCTACAAATGGTTGTATATAAAGGAATACAGTTTTGTCTCCGGCTTTGCTCCAGTTGTGTTCATGCACACCTCATTGTAATAATTCAACAGTAATTTGTAAACTTCACCTGCAAACAGAAAAAGTTACAAAGTTAAAGTTATCAAAATAATGGCGGTTTCAGCCCCTGTTCACAACGGTGCAATTTGTCATGCGATTTGACAGTTCCAAATCGCACAAGTCGCACCCCATTGTCGGCAATGCAACCGTTCATCGACTTCTGCTAAATGAAGTCGCAAGCTGCAATAAAATCGGCAGTGCAAATTGCACCGATGTGCAGCTTTGAAATTGCATTGAATTGAAGTAGCGCAATGTCAAAGCCGCACTGGTGTGAGCCAGGGCTTAATCCCAAAGGAAAAATATCAGTAACTTTTGTAGACTCCTACAGAGTAAAGAATAAAATACAGTTTACTCACCAACTGTTTTGTTCTGCTTAGAAAGGAAGGAGTACATCCTGTAAACATCATTCATTAACTCCTTGTCTCCAAAGGTGAAATACACAACATCTCGTCCAGTCTCTGAAGCTGCTAGAAGCTGTATTAAAGCTGCAAAGGAAGTATGAAACACATGAACAAGGCAGTAATCTTAATTTCTTGCACATAACACTTCTGGAATATGCAGTTCAGTTTTGGGCACCAGTTCACAAAAAGGATAAATCGGGGGAACTAGAGAAAGTGCAGAGAAGGGCAACCAAACTGATAAGAGGCATTGAAGAGCTCAGCTATGAGGAAAGATTACAACTGAATGTATTCTCTTGAGAAGAAGAGAAGAATAAGGGGGGATATGATCAACATGTACAAATATATAAGGGGTCCATATAGTGAACTTGGTGTAGAGTTATTCACTTTACGGTCAACACCGAGAACAAGGGGTCACTCTTTACGTCTAGAGGAAGAGAGATTCCATCTCCAAATACGGAAAGTTCGACTGACTTTTTCCATCAGAAATTTCGACCATGTGTATGCCCCATCAGAGTAATTCCATCGAAAATTTTGAAGAATTCCATCAGAGTAAGACATCTGCGCAAATATGGTGCGACAAAGTATTGCAACCATTTTATTCTCTAGGGTGTTGCAATAAAATATATATATATATATATATATATATATATATATATATATATATATATATATATATATATATATATAATGTTTGGGGGTTCTAATTAGAGGGAAGGAGATGGCAGTGAAAACACAAGGGAAGCTCCATTAGCATTGCTGGTTGTTTTGTCATGACAACGGGCCACCACAAGATAGTGGCAGATCACAGAAGGAAGCATAGGCCTGCAGAAGGCCGCGGCCTCAATTACCTCCCGGTGAGGCCCGACGCGATCACGCAGCGGGGGAGGTGGGGACGCACGGAGACATAGGATGCATCTTCCGTGCGCCCCCACCTCCCCCGCCGTGCGATCGCGTCGGGCGGTAATTGAGGCCGTGGCTTTCTGCAGGCCTATGCTTCCTTCCCCAGGCGCCAGATCGCTAATTCTAGTCGAAATTGCGACCTGGTGCCTGGATTTTTTTTAACCCTGCCCTATACCATTGTGAAAAAATCCTAAGTCTCTGTTCTTGTAAGCAAACAAGATGCCCCCATCTATTTGTACTGAGGTGATCATTTGGATCTATTTGCCACTTATAAATATCCCGCTCTAGGAGCTACAAAGAGCATACACATCGGAGACAGTAGCTGGATAGAATTTCAAAGAAAGAAAGAAAGGAAAAGGTCTCAGAACATGTTAATGTCATTTGTAAGATTCTGTTTGCTTTTAACATCTGAGATCAATGGATTTTACCAAACGAATACCACATACACTGTGTTGAGTTATTTTGAGGGGACAGCAAATTTACACTGTTATACAAGCTGCACACTCACTACTTTTACATTGTAGCAAAGTGTTGTCACATGAGGTATAATAAAATATTTACAAAAATGTGATATATATATATATATATATATATATATATATATATATATATATATATATATATAGATGCGCTACGCCGGCACAAAGATATGGCGATGTACCTGAATCTGGCCCTACAACTCTAGCTGAAATTTAATTCCAAAACTAAAAAAATGTTGTGCAAATTTGGTGCAATGAGCATTCTCCTATCAGAGGACTTAAAGTGGTTGTAAACTCTCTGGCGGAAGCTACACCTACAGGTAAGCCTAGATTAAGGCTTACCTGTAGGTGCTTGCAATATCTCCGATACCTACACGGTCTCGGAGATATTTGCAATTTCCCCCAGCGACGACTTCAATGGCTCATGCGCCATCTTGAAAGGGCACTCCGTGCCCTTACAAGCCGGGGTCATGCTGGGAAAAGTGGCTCCCACACGCATGCGCGGGAGTGATGTCACGCAACTCCGGCCAGTCAGAGAGCCGGAGTCCACGGCCCCTGGAAGAAGAGGGGTGAAGATGGATGCTCGCTGCCAGCGCGGAAGACGGGAACATTGCAGGCTTCTAATGCAGGTAAGTGTCACATAATGGGCTACTATGTGATGCATAGTAGCCCATTATGCTTTACCTTTGCAGGGAAAGATAGAGGAAGTAAACCCCATCAGGGTTTACTTCCTCTTTAAGCAAAAGCTTAACATAGACAAACAGAACCTCAAAGCAGAAAGTGTCGGCTATGTTGTCACCTCCGCTATATCCCAGCATTTTTAAAATCTACTACAGATTTACAAATTCCTCAAAAAAGAAACCACAACTTAGCGGTACCTTCTTTTAATTAAATACTTTAATAAGTTTACATAACCTTATAATTTTTTTTACTGCCACTATACCAAATTCAAGAAAAAATAAATAAATACACAAAACACACCTAAACTGAGAACAGCCTGTGCATTATGCTATAATATATCACAATCAAATTTCTAGCTTTCTTAAAACCTTTCCTGCGGATAAAACAATGAATCTCAAGGCCTATATGGGATCAGTAGCCAAAACCTGGTTTGTTCTGTCTACACTTCATTACTCTGAGCCACATTCAAAGAGATGTCATTGCATTTTATAATAATCTCTATACAACTTCTACCAGATGGCTTGTTGAACAGAATTTACCTGAAGGGCAAATCAATCATCAGTCTCTCTTCTCTTAACTGTGATTTACAGCCTTGTTTTGTACATGTTCTCAGGAAAATGGTGTCTGTCTGATATTTCACAATTTCTATTTCTACAGCAGTCTGCCATTAGTACAGTGGTGTTCCAGGAGTGCCACTTCAAGTATTAAGCTAGTATCATTTAAAATGTTATGTTATTTTCCAGATAATGAACATCACATGCAGTGTACAGCGCAGCTAAATCTTGGCATGCTGAAAATAGTATCAGGGATGATGTAAGTGCGCATGCACAGGTGTCATATTTATTCATTTTTTTTACAAGCACTTATATAGCACCAACAATTTACACAGCACTTAATATACAGTATATTCAACATGCCCACGAGTCCCTGCACCAAAGAGCTTACAATCTAAGAGCCAATTTAGACAGGAGTCAATTAACCTACCAGCATATATTATGAGTGCGAGAGGAAACAGTAGTACCCAGAGAAAACCCACACAGGCACAGGAAGAACATGCAAACTCTAGGCAGGTAGTGCCATGGTTGGGATTGAAACCGACTCCGGTGCCGCCAGAAGAGGTTGGCCACAGGACCCAAAAGACGAGGCGAGAGAGAAAGAATCACATAGAGCAACCACCGGAGCCCTTAAAGCGGATGTTCCGCCAAAAAAAAAATATTAAAAGCCAGTAGCTACAAATACTGCAGCTGCTGACTTTTAATATTAGGACACTTACCTATCCTGGAGTCCAGCGGCGTCCGCAGCAGAGGACGAGCGATCGCTCGTCACCCTGCTGCTCCCCCCTCCATCCACGCTGAGGGAACCAGGAAGTGAAGCGCTCCAGCTTCACTGCCCGGTTCCCTATGGCGCATGCGCGAGTCGCGCTGCGCCCGCCGATTGGCTCCCGCTGTGTGCTGGGAGCCGAGTGTTCCCAGCACACAACGGGGGGGGGGGCGACGGGATGTGACGCAATGCCCGTCTTTTGCCCGTGAATGCCGGGCCGGAAGTGGGTGCAAATACCTGTCTTTAGACAGTTATCTGCACCCCCCCTCCCCCCTGAAAAGTGTCAAATGTGACACCGGAGGGGGGAGGGTGCCGATCAGCGTGACTTCACTTTAGGGTGGAGAACCGCTTTAACTATCACCTCTGGAGTCAACCCTGCCATTATTACCCACTGTTACTGTGATCTGCTGTTCTCTCTATCTTTTAAAAAAAAGTTGGTTTATTAAGCTTTAGGCCCCTTTCCCTTTTACACGGGCACCTCTGCAATGCAGAACCCGCTTGGTCAGCAGGGGATCTGACACAGACATAGTCCCTCTCTCCTCTTATCATATATGATGTTTGGGGGTTCTAAGTAATCTTCCAGCAAAAAAAAAAAAAACAACACACTTATTTTTACGTCTGAGAAAAGGGTCAGAATTGGCCAGGTAGGCAAATGGTTAAAGCTCAGTAAATTCATGAAACACTTAAAATTTCACATATGGTCAAAAACAGTGCTCTGGTAGGTGGTTCTCAACCCTTCTAGTGCTGTGTCCCCTTAATAACATTTCCCAAGTTTTGGGGAGCCCCAACAGTAAAATTATTGTCATAGCGTGGGTTGTCAGCACCCAATGCAATACAAGTAATTTGCACCCCTAGCCCACAGACATTTAGTGCTCCGAGTCCCTTCTACTCATACAGTATTAAAACCCCTTATGGTACATTTTAGGATGTACCACTCTCTCTTTGTTCTTCTTTCTTTCCCCTTTTATCTCGATCCAAATTTCTTGTTTTTATTTCCCCATCCCTCTCTCTAGCCATCTTTCTTGTTCTTTCTCTCCCCTTTTATTTGTTCCTCCCCCTCTTTTTCTCTCTCTTCTATGTATTCTCAAAAATGTTTTCCCTCCTCTTACTCCTTAGTTGGGGGGATGAGTTGCAATGCTGGCGGGTAGTTGGGATGAGTGGGAGTTCTGATCAGCCAACTTAGGTGCTCTTGATCAAGGTCATCTGCTGATATGAGAACTGTAGTGGAATCCTACTTACCTAGGTGGATGCACCATCGGCCCCTGCCAGCTTTAACACTCAGAACCAAGCGTTCAAAGACCGCTGATCTCTCAGTTCTCAGAGCTCCGTGAGCAGAGAGCTGGTGACTGTTGGTCACTGCTGTCTGTTCTGCCCCCTCCCCATGCTCACTGGGGCGCTGAACTGTGGAGGGGGCAGGAGCAGTTAGCTCAGGGTATAGGGTTCCAAGTGGTTCCCGACCATATGGTTGTGATCTTTTCCCAGCCTGGATCAGCTCTGTGATGTCAGCTGCTCAAAACAAGTCACAGGAATGCAGAACGGACTGCGATCCACAGGAGAAGTTCAGCCCAACGAGCTTTGGCCGTACTTTTCCTTTAACTACAAGCCTGGAGCCTCTGCCGAGTTGCTGAGCTGTGAAAATACAGGTGGAGACATGGACTTTGCTTTGAAACTGCTATTTTTGTGTTTCATCCAATTGTATTTGGCAGAATAGAAATAAGGTTTTCAAAACATTAACAAATACAGAGTGTATTTAAGTCAAGCTGGCATTTCTTTACATGTGTATGAAAAAAAATAACCAATTTTCTTTTTAGTATAATTACTTTTGATATAATTCAAGTTAAAGACCAGTACAGTTCACTCCACACATTGCATTTGTGTATGCTGAAAGAAAGCAGGATATAGTCTATTTTTTTGCGCTGTACATTCTGACAAGTCGTAATGCTTTGCAGCACATAGAAATAAAGTGGTTGCAAACCTCTGACATGAAATGTGAACAAAGCACAGCCATCTGTGCACTTGCCTGTTCCCCAAAACCACCGAGTGTGATTTCACTCTGCTGCCTCATTTCTCAGCTATATTAATAAGTCACTGTGAAAGGTTTTTCTGACACAAAGAGAAAAAAAAGTGATGGGGAGGGAGCTCCAGCACACAGCCTGTGACTGATATCCTTAGCTCTGCAAGTTCCCCAATGTACTGTGAGGATGGGGTGTGTCCCTGACATCAAGTCAGGGCTCAGAGCTGTCCTCGCTGAGATCTGCAATGTGAGATTTCAGATCACCACCCCCTGTTTTTAATAGAGGAAAGATCCTGTGTAAAACTATGGACTTTGAACTGATGCAGTGGACAGATGGCTGTAGATAAACAGGTGCAACGCATGTTAGTCACTTCACTAGATATACGCGAGAGGCACCCCAGCACACTTGTCTGCAATGTTTCTCAAGCAGCATAAAATGTTTCCATCTAAAAAATATATACAATCAATATTTGTAACAAGAAATGCACATAATCCTCATTATACAAGTCTTATCAAACATTCTTATTATCTCACTTCCTGTTTAGAAATGAAGACAGGAAATTATAAAAAGTTGGGGGCAAACCCTCTCTCTGACCTTCCTTGAGATAGAATATGGAGACAAAAATATGGAGGTTGGACTCTTTGTTGAGCAACCCAAGCAATCTAAACTCCCTTCAACATACCTGGACAGAGTACTCTGCTATTAATGGAACCCCAGGGGTGTCTCCCCTATTACAGTGGGAGGGGCATAAATGTGTGGCATGGGGAGCTCATCTAGCAATGGAAGCAAAACATAAAAGGGAGCATCAGGCTACTCTCCTCAAACTCACTAACCGCACAGCTGCCCTGGGAACATACCACAAAAGATCACAGGCTCAAGCAACCCATCAGGAATTACAATAATGTTAGAGGAACTGGATAAGAGAACTCATTGATGCCGCATGTTTCTTTAGAAACTGTTCAACGAACATAGAAATTAAAGTGGGGAATGCCTGGCTAGGATGATGCAAGTTAAGAAAGCAGCAGCGGCAATTCACCACATCCGACACAAGGAGGGTCCACGCCATGCTAAAGATTAGGCGATGGAGGAACTGCTCTCTGAGCTTGCACCATCCTAGCCAGGAATTCCCCACTTTAATTTCTATGTTCGTTGAACAGTTTCTGGGGGAACATGCGGCATCATTGAGTTCTCTTGTCCAGTTCCTCTTACATTATTGTAATTTCTGATGGGTTGCTTGTGCTCTTTTGTAGTGTGTTCCCAGGGCAACTATGTGGTTAGTGTCCTACCACAGCCATATTTATAACCTAAGTCCACAACAGAATATCCATCACGCAGACCATCATTGAGATAACCAGGTTCGGGAGTTTCTAGACCAATACTGCTCAAAGCCCTTATCTGCTCTGAAGGCCAGGAAATCAGAGGCCCCACTCTCTCTAGAGGAATTCACCCTGGCACTGAAACAGATCAAGCCCAGAGAGTCCAGGGCCGGACAGACTAATGGCTTAAAAGGGGTTGTAAAGGTTTGCTTTTTTATTTTCTAAATAGGTTCCTTAAGGGCCCTTTCACACTTATACAACTTGTCTCACGATTTTGGACTGCAAAATCGTATGACAAGTCATTGTCCATTATTTTCAATGACTACCATTCATACTGGCACGACTTTAAGTAGTGCCGACTTCAAAGTAGTCCTTGCACTACTTTGGTCCGATTTTGATGCCACTTACACAGGCATTCATTGAAATTGCGGTAAAATCGTGCGACTTTGAAGTCGTACAAGTGTGAAAGGAGCCTTAAGCTAGTGCATTGTTGGTTCACTTTTCCTTTGATTTCCCTTCTAAAATGTTTATTGCTGTGAAAATGACAATGGTCCCAAAAATGTGTCAAAATTGTCCGAAGTGTCCGCCATAATGTCGCAGTCACGAAAAAAATCACTGATCGCCGCCATTAGTAGTAAAAAAAAAAATGCACTAAAACTATCCCCTATTTTGTAAACGCTATACATTTTGCGCAAACCAATCGATAAACGCTTATTGCGATTTTTTTTTACCAAAAATAGGTAGAAGAATACGTATCGGCCTAAACTGAGAAAAAAAAAATTTATATATGTTTTTGGGGGATATTTATTATAGCAAAAAGTAAAAAATATTGCATTTTTTTCAAAATTGTCGCTCTATTTTTGTTTATAGCGCAAAAAATAAAAACCGCAGAGGTGATCAAATACCACCAAAAGAAATCTCTATTTGTGGGAAAAAAAGGACGTCAATTTTGTTTGGGAGCCACGTCGCACGACCGCGCAATTGTCTGTTAAAGTGACGCAGTGCCGAATCGCAAAACCTGGCCCGGGCTTTTAGCTCCATTTTGGTCCAGGGCTTAAGTGGTTAATACTTTGCACATTCCAACAGCATGTAGCTGCTCTTGATTGAGATAAATAACCCCTCATCATCCAGAAGACTGATATGTAATGATCAATTAAAGAGTTGTTCAAAGTCAACATTTAATCAAGCTATTCATTTAGCCCGGCATCATTGCCTTCATTTGTAATCCCAATTATAATGAACTGCAAATGCATGGGCGTAAGACCCTTGCCAGAATTTATCTTGATCATTTTACAATATGTGAAGTTTTTTTTTTTTTTTTTAACTATGAAAGACATTCATAAAATATAGTTTACCATTAAGCGCTACACAGAAACATACATTACGCTAAACTGCAGTATTTCTGCACCCACAGGTGTCAAAAGTGTTTGTGTATAGCTGCAGGCATCCGCTTGTGTAAATCAATCAAGAGAGGCTGACAGACACTGCGGCTGCATAAATACAACCTCACGTCTGTATGGTTACATGCATTTAGGGACAGATGAGTGGGCAAGATGTAAACTGTCTGCATCCAGGGCCACAAAAACGATCACGGCTTCCCATCCTTCCTATGCACACGTTTGCAACCTTTGTATCTGCTTCTATTTCAGAAAGAAAATGATTACACTTGCTTCACCACACATTAAAGCGCCTACCACTTCAACATGCTTTTTTGATGGGCTTTTGATGCTTCCGTGGTGCCTCAATGGTCCTTTTTTTAATCTTTAATGAAGCTTGGCAGATGCCCTGTGTGTTGATATCCAATACCTACATTTTCTCCACAACTGCAGCAAAAGCTGAAATAAAGCCTCTCAAAAGCTTCAAGCGAGCCTGGTGACACTCTACTGATAATGATGAGCCGATAGCCTTCTCAAAGGTCCCAAGGGTACAGCTGTAGGCATCTGTGGCGGAAGGGGCCACCTGAGTCTCTCCCCTAAACCCTACAGCTTCATACTTAGTAGCAAATGTTTTGCGAAGGGGTCAAATACTTATTTCACTCATTAAAATGCAAACCAATTTATAACTTTTTTGAAATGCGGTTTTCTGGATATTTTAGTTGTTATTCTGTCTCTCACTGTTAAAATAAACCTACCATTTAATTTATAGACTGATCATTTCTTTGTCAGTGGGCAAACGTACAACATCAGCAGAGGATCAAATACTTTTTTCCACATTGCTACCTACTGCTGCGGTCTTGTCAGTGACAGCAGTGGGTGGAAAAAAAAAAAAGATACTGTGATCGCAGTGGGATGCCGGTGGGGAGGGGAGAGATGCCAACAGCACAGCTGCCTCTCCTCCGGGTATCCCACTGCTCTCAGCGCCAAAGATGGAGATCTTGGGCGACAGCTGCTACGCTAATGTGCACGGCATGATTAGGGTGTGCACAAGCATACACTGCACGCAGGCCTATGGCCTGCTCTTTCCAGACCCAACAGTTGTCCGCACTGCCCGTCTCCTGCATTTTTCTTTGGGGAAGTGGCTTTTTTGCAGGGCAGCTCAACAGAACAAACTGGCTTAGACAGCCTCCTGATCTCAGACTGATGTCTAAATTCCTTAATTTGTGCCCAAGCACCATCACCACATCTGCATAAATTTGCATACAGACAGATAGGGCAGCAACCCAGCTTCCAAAAAGCACCATGAAAAAACAATGCCAAGTATTGCACTGAACCAAGCCAGAATTTTTTTTAAAACCATTTACTAAAAATAAAACACTGTTACTAACCAAAGACAGTTGGCTTCCATTGAACGGCTGCTACTCAAACTATGCACTTTTGTCCACTGAAATTCTATCCTGATGTACTTACAATGAGCAAACGCCACAAAAAAACTTCTGATGGTTACAAGAAGAACAAAGCTCGGGCAGTTAACTAAAAGATCATGAAAGGAAAGTTGATGCCTCTTGATTTTCAAACCACCCAGTCATCACTCTATTTTCACAGCCTATCTGATCAATAAAAAAACAATATAACCAGATTAATGTCTATCAACCATGGTGACTAATTGACATTCTGGGATTTAAATCATTATTCCTGTAAGACACTGAATTTATCACTCAAAATTATTTATTTCCCACCTGCACTCATATGCCTTGACCTTATTAAGCACTCAATCTTTAACAGATTGACTCCTAAATATGTCCAAGATTACCATTTACTACCTAAACCGGAATAAGTAAATTCAAGTCCAAATGCAAGTTTTTTGGACATTTACAGCGGCTGTTTTTTTTTTACAGTCAATAAACTCCCTGTTTTCAGCTGTAAAAGCGCTCGGACGTCAAAAAACGCTCAAAAACGAGGCTCACCAGCGTTTTTGGAAGTTTATGATCCATAAAAAAAAAAAAAGCTGAAAAGTGCCAACGCAGAAAAATGCTATTGCAAAAATGATGAAAAACTCACGGCAAAGTTACTGCTGTTTTTTTTCAGTGTGCATGAGGCCTAAAACAGACCTTGCAGTACAAAGTAAGGTCCACAGCCGGTGACAGATCATTTGACGTCCACCCAGGAGGGACGAGAGGCCGGCCTCTGTGTCATTGTGCCATAGGCTGAACGGCAACTAATAGCCTGCAGAACCTGTCCGGTTCCGTGGTCATGTCGACAGCCCAGAGTTCAGGAGGTAGAGTCCTGACATCACAGGACTTCTCTTCAAGCTGAGGCACAACAATGGAAATCACATTATACTATACGTGCCCCTTCACGTAAATGCAACATGGTGCAGTGCAATTTTTGAAAATTAGCATGTACTTCTTTTGGTGCAGCATAATGCTATTTTAGTCCCATAGATTTCCATGGGAGTGCATGCACATGCATTTTTGGTAGGGTTTTTCCCCCTCCTACAAAAAAAGTATGAAAACACATCAAAAACGTACAAAAAATTGCTTCAAACGTGCACTAAAAAAAACACATGACTATGCAGTAGCAGTAGTGTAAACCTAGGCTATGAGTAAGGCAAGTAAAACAGGAAATACTGTTTAAACCACCTTGACTATGCAACTGAAAGAAATAAAAGCTTGTGGTCATTTTGTCATTTTTCAGCTCCCAAATTCGGAGTGTTCCCATTATGCACATACTGATGTTACTGCACACTGCAGCTCAGGCACAGTCCCATCCAGTCACCTTTTAATCTCGGATCCCCACCGAAAGCTCCACATCCCCAGTTGCCAGTTGCTACTGCCGATAGGTTTTTAGGTTCAATTCCTTCTCTGTAAAACCCGCAATAAGCCTAAGAAAGAAAAAAAATCACCAGTTGTATTAAACAAATAAGAGTTTACACTACAAAAGCTTATACATTGTTTATTCTGATGTATTCAATTAAATACTGCAATCCATGGAGTCATACGAGATGAATGTACTGTGTACAATGTGTACTGTATGCAATAGACAAAGTACATTCATGAAATGCACTAATTGACATAGACATTTACAATCAGGTTAGCCAAAAACATTCCTTTTCATGCCATTTGTGTGTTCTCTAAATACCTGTTTAAAGGAAACATTATAGAAACAAGGCAGCTGTCATTGCAGACCTTTACCTCTGAAAATGCTAGTCGCTTGGCTGCCATGCTTACCTTCTTGGTTTAGTACATTGCTTCTAACCTAATGCAGATTTGCAAACTTCTTTTTCTGATCTGTATAATTCTTCTCGGTCAGTGACTGTATTGAAGCCAGCGATGAGCATAAAAGTTGGGAACCAACGTTTCCTGAAGGGGGTCAGCAGTGGTAGGTCTCTACGTTAGTCTGACAGCGGTGTTTACATTTATTGTAACATGACGCTATCAGTTATTATATGCAATTATTTTTCATTATAAAATTCCTTTTGTCCCCCAACTGTTGGTATGCCAGCATTGGCTTGTGAATTGGGAAACGGGGCAGCACAAAAGGTGAATTGCACAAAAACCGCATCAACTATATTGTTTCATATTACCCGAACTGGCAGTGGTATGGCCAGGTAATTAACATTGGTTATAAATTAATAATAAATAGGCATGTTTCACATAACTATTTCAATTAAAGAATCTTATCTGAAAATTTGCATTTTGATCAATAAAATATTTTAATCAAAGATGTGGACTTTCCAATCAAGTTGCCATTTGATTTTTCTTAAAGTGGATGTAAACCCTCAATACACCCAGTGAAGTGAACAGCCTCACGGGATGAACCAAATCTCCCTACATAAGTTTTACATGTATATCTGCTGTCTTCACATTTATATGCCGTTTAGAAAGTTTAGATTGTGTTAGGAAATGTTCTCTCCCTGTTTAACACAAAGTGTGATGTCTGGGCATACAGCCAAGATAGCTGATTGGAAGAAAAGGCACACACCCCCTCTCATCATAGGCAGAGACTCTCAAAAGGCGTTTTGTAACAGGGACAGCTCCCTGATAATCTATTTATAGCAACCGCCCCTGACAGAAATTTCAGGCTGTTCTTATCTGATGTGTCAGAGAATTTGTAAGGAGTTATCTGGCTAACAACAGAGGAACGGGTCAGAGAGCTATGGGACTTCGCTCTTTGAAGAGAGATAACAAAATACTGCAGATATATGTGTCCAGCTCAAATTTCAGGAATCTGGTTTACACTTTAAGTGAATGTTTGAATCCGTAGAATATATGACCGAGTGATTGTTAAAAGGACAGAGTTCAGACAGTTGTCAATAGGGAGAGATGAGCCAGCCATGAAGACATAACTACAAGCTCAGAGAACAAGATACTTAGAAGAAAAGAAGGCTGGATGGCCGCACTCCTCATAGCTATGAGTAAGCACCCAACCTTGGTGTGACACATGTAAGCAGATAGCTGTAGTTTACCTTTGTATCTGGCACTTGAATAAAGGAAATGCATAGGAGTGCAGCCGTCCAGCCTTCTTTCTTTCTAAGTATCTGTTTGCATACAGGGCTCGCACCCGTCACGTGGGATAGAGGCTTTTTAGAGCAGCAGGGTAAGAGAATTTGCCTTAGAGTAGGGGTGCCCTACCTTTTGAAGAGCGAGGGCCACTTAAGCAACTTGGTAACCGGTCGTGGGCCAACATGAGCGGAGTGTGCAGATGGCAGATCCGTGTCCACTCTGAATATGCAGAGCGAACACGGACACAGCCCACTCCACTCTATAGAGCCCACCCTAGTCTTTTTTTTTTTGCGGATCGGATTGGAGGTAGGCGGATGTAAACGGACATCTGCCACTCCTTAGAGGTCAATGGAGGGTCCGATTGGGTCAGCCTGACCATGTGAAAGGGGCCTAAGGCTGCTTTTAAACTGATGCGCTGAGATTTACCTGCACCGCAGTGCACCTTTGTCTTTCCCGCCGGTTAGCTGCACTTTGCTATAGACTTTTATTATATTCTACAGGTGTGGTGCACTTTCAGAAAGTGCCGCAAACTCCCAGGTTATAACAGAAGTCTATACTGCACTGCTCTGTCAATCAGTTTGAAAGCAGCCCAGTAACCACTGTAGAACAGTGCGTGTATAAAACTGATTTTAGTAATAAACGTGCCTTTAATAATACTCTTCTATTCAATCCCGAACAGGAGGTCGCAGGCCACATCAGAGGGCTCCGCGGGCCACTGGTTGGGCACCTATGCCTTAGAGCAACGTACATGTACAGAGAACAAGATACTTGGAATAAAGGGTACAGTAGCCAGAAGGTAGAAAGGGCACAGTTAAACTAGGCACTTGCTGCACAGATAAATGTGTGCCAGTCAATGGATATTAATATTGCTCCAAATGGAATTTTTCTTATTTAGGGCTAAAGTGTCTCTAAACAATAGGGGCCAGATTCACGTAGGAGGGCGTATCTTTGTGCTGGCGTAGCGTATCCTATATTCGCTACACCGCCAACTTAGAGAGGGGCGTACCGTATTCACAAAGAACTTGCACCCTAAGTTACGGCGGCGCAACGTAAATGGGCCGGCGTAAGCCCGCCTAATTCAAAATAGGCTGGTAGGGGGCGTGTTGTATGGTAATGAATCGTGACCCCACGTAAATGACGCACCTAACGAACGGCGCACGCGCGCATGCTCAGTATCACGTCAAACTTTCTCCCTAACTTTCGCCAGCTCAATGTTTAGTCAACGTGAACGTAACCTACGCCCATCCCCATTCACGGACGACTTGCGCAAACGATGTAAAATACGACGCTGCTCCGACGTCCATACCTAACATGACTTACCCCTGCTTTATGAGGGGTAAAGTTACGCCGGTCAGACGCCTTACGTAAACAGCGTATATTAATACGCCGGGCGCAAGTACGTTCGTGAATCGGCGTACATAGCTCATTTGCATATTCAACGCGGAAATCAACGGAAGCACCACCTAGCAGCCAGCGTAAATATGCACCTAAGATAGGACGGCGTAAGAGACTTACGTCAGTTGTATCTTGGACAAATTCTGGCGTATTTGATTCTTTGAATCAGGCGCCGAGATATGACGCCTCACATTCAGACTTACGACGGCGTATCTGGAGATACGCCGTCGTAAGTCCTTTGTGAATCTGGGCCTAGATCTTTAACCATGCATCAATGCAGAGACATTCAGTATGAGATCAGCCTTCAGCACACAGTTACCAAATCACTGCATTGACCACTTTGTCAGACAGCTGACCTCAGCCATGTTAAATAGATCCCCCAAAGGGGTTAACATCAGCAGCTTTCTGACAAGTAATGAAGCTTTCCTATTGACTGTATGCATTAGACATCTGACACACGGCCGTCAGCAATCTATCAAACATTACCCTCCTTGGTGCACCAGGAATGTGGTACATGTAATCATTTACCCAAATGTTTGTGAAATATTTGGCTTTGGTAGATTTTAGATGGCCAAATAATAAAAACGCAGCAGTCTTGAGAAAATGCACTTCACAGAATAACTAACAGAAACATGACAACAAACAGCTTTATTTTCATCTCCTGGATAAAATCCAATTTTTTTTCTGTTACAGGTAATAGTTTTTACTGCCACGTGAAAGATTCCTTTTAAATAAAACAATATATATATATAAAAAAAAAAAAGTACGGGTCTAGGAAACTCAAAGGAGAGCCACAGTCATCCGTTCTCAAGCCAATCCCAGGCTAAATAATGAGCCAGTGGCAGCCAAGTTGTTCAGATGACGAAGATCTTCTGGCCAGACTTGGAATGAATTTAACTGTTAGCGAATCTGCTCTACCAATTAAGCTGTCACAAGCACACTTAAAATGGATAAGTTGCTCCTGTGCCTTCTTTATTTATGCCTTTTCTTTTTAGGAGCATTTTTTGAATGATCGATGTGCTGTTATTAATGGGACGCAAGATTTCAAAACAAAATCTATCTTAACCAGAGCAATAGCTTGGAAATGGAAATGTACTTCTCTCACAGAGTTGCTGACTGATTAGAACGGGGCTTTCTAGATTTTACGTGGGCTAATATTTTACCTGCGGAAAGGAGTAATGAAAATCAATGTTTTAACAATGCACACAACATAACTAGATGACTGATTAAAGGGCTGTGCCGTCATAAAAAAGAGGGGGCAGAAGATTGCCCTGGGGTACCAGAATGTATTTTGCAAGACTGAATGTTATTTAACATAGTAATTAAGAACCAGAAGATGCAGGAAAAAACATTTTCCACCTTGCTCTGAAACATGGGCACAATATGAAGTTAGCAGCAGGCATTAAAAAAAAAAAACTGCTGAGCCAGGCAAGCTATTAGGACATAATAAGAATGAATGAATGGAGTCATATTTCAAAGTATCGGAAAGTGACCAAGGGCAGACTGTACGAATGTGCAGACAAATATACAATTCCTCGGAATTTAGTTAAGAACTAGTAAAACTCGTGGACAGAGCAGGATTTACTGCAGCTTGATCGGTTGACATAACAATCACCTGGATGGTGTGTGATTTCCAGAAAAAGCCTCCACCTCATAGAACGGCCACTTACCAGCTCCTTATCACCTCCTAGTATATAAACCTCCATATAAAAAACCTCCAAAAAAGATAAGTGTAAAATCCTTGCCGTTTCTAATAATGTAAAAAAGGTTGCACTTACAAAATGATGCATTAAAAAACACGCCTAGATAAGCCGACCTGCTCAATATAACAGCCCGTCCTTCTGGGACCTGTGCAAATGCGGCGATGTCAGCACATTGCTCCCCCTGTGTGTTTCGTCACCAGATGCCCCAGGACGATTTTACACTATGGAAGCATTATTATTTTTGGTGTCCTTATATGATCGTGTTTTTCCATGAGAGCCTTAGCTGGATTTAATATCCACAAGCGGGAAAGACCTACAGTACTAGGAGGTCATAAGGCCCTTATCCAGCCCTTGGGTCACTTTTCCTCTCAATGATATGAGGCGCTATTTCCCCCACTGACACCAACGGTAATACATAATTTCTGACACTAATAATGGGGCATTATTCCTTTCACCAATATTAATGATGTGGCACTATTCCTTGCACCAGTATCGATTGGGGCACTATTGCTGCCACTGACAGCAATGAAGGGGCATTATTCCACCCACTGACACCAATTATGGAATACTATCTCTTCCACTGATACCAATGATGGGGCATTATTCCTTGAAGGAATATGAATGATGCAACACTATCACTGCCATTGACATGAATGATGGGGCACTATCCCTCCCACTGGCACCAGAAATGGGGCACTTTTCTCCTCCCACTGGCACCAGCAAAGGGGCACTATTCTCCTCCAACTGGCACCAGCAAAGGGACACTACTCCTCCCACTGACACCAGCAAAGGGACACTACTCCTCCCACTGACACCAGCAAAGGGACACTACTCCTCCCACTGACACCAGCAAAGGGACACTACTCCTCCCACTGACACCAGCAAAGGGACACTACTCCTCCCACTGACACCAGCAAAGGGACACTACTCCTCCCACTGACACCAGCAAAGGGACACTACTCCTCCCACTGACACCAGCAAAGGGACACTACTCCTCCCACTGACACCAGCAAAGGGACACTACTCCTCCCACTGACACCAGCAAAGGGACACTACTCCTCCCACTGACACCAGCAAAGGGACACTACTCCTCCCACTGACACCAGCAAAGGGACACTACTCCTCCCACTGACACCAGCAAAGGGACACTACTCCTCCCACTGACACCAATGATGAGGTACTATTCCTCCTCCTACTGGCCACCAACCCTGAGGCCATGTTTATTCTCACTGATGCTGGGTCTCTGACATTTTCTATCCGAACTGGCCACAATCTTGCTCCCCTAAAGGCTATGGGACAGTAAACTGGCGCTTTTTTTTAAAAGTTTAGAGACCCCTGCACTAAGGGAACGCACCAGCAGTGCAATGCAGTTTACCACAGAGTAATGCACAACGGTACTGCAGCACATTAAGTTGGTAAAAAACTATGCATGCCTATTTTTCGGTCCATTGTGCTTTGTGCAGGAAAGTGTAGCATAACGTGATTGCATTAACACACCACATTGGACTGGATAGGTCTGAAGAGACTCTAAATCAGAGTATGATTTAGCCATATCATTTATAAACAGTAAGCAGTGATGGCAATATTATCATAATACTGATAAAATCATAATACAAAATAAATAAAAAAAAGAAGAAAAACAGGAAAACATGCCTTGTTTAGTTCTCGTTTTATCTTGTCCGGGGTAAATTGATCAAGATAATGTCGGAAGTGAAAAGCATCGATGGCAACAATTTCCGTAGTACGTCTCTGCCAACTGTCCCTGTGTGCAAATAGTAAAGAAAAGATTTTTCTATACATTACAGTAGATTTTAATGGTATAGATTTTAATTAAACAAGTGTTAGTGACACATTCTGAAATATGATCTTTAAAGATTTATCACAATGAACTCCAGTTATCAAAGTGTCTTTACTAAGAACTATGGGCCAGATCCACAAAAGGGATACGACGGCGTATCTGCTGATACGCCGTCGTATCCCTGTTTCTAACTATGCGGCTGATTCATAGAATCAGTTACGCATAGCTAGTCCTAAGATCCGACAGGTGTAATGGACTTACACTGTCGGATCTTAGGATGCAGTACCGCGGCCGCCGCTGGGGGCATTTCTCGTCGTAATCCAGCGTCGGGTATGCAAATTAGCACTTACGGAGATCCACAAAGCTTTTTCCCTTCGTTAAGTCGCCGTAAGTGTTAGTTTGCCGTCGCAAAGATAGGGCTACTTTTACAAAGTGTAAAGTTAGTACCGCGTCGCTGTCAAAATTTTTTTTTCCCTGCCGCATCTTTTTTACCCGTCGCGATTCACAAAACTCGGCGCAACGTAACGCAAAGCACGTCGGGAAAATAGCGTCGGGAGCATGCGCAGTACGTCCGCCGCGGGAGCGCGCCTAATTTAAATGGGACTCGCCCCATTTGAATTGGCCCGCCTTGCGCAGGACTGATTTAGGATACACCGCCGCAAATTTCCAGGTAAGTGCTTTGTGAATCGGGCACTAACTTGGGCAATTTGCGGCGGTGTAACTTAAATCACAAAAGTTACGTTGCGCCCGCTGGTTGTGGATCTGGCCCCAAGTTATCCCACAGTGACAACATTCAAGTTTTCATTCTCTAAACAGGATTTTCCACTGCAAGTCTGAATAGGATTATTTGCATAGAGGAATTGCAGTTTTTGTTTCAGATACTGCAAAACAGCCAAATTTGACTTTTTATAAAGTGGAACTTTAGTCAGAAAATGTAGTCCTGCTAGATCAATTCAGGCTGGCCCCTTTTGCAGGTATAGTTATATAAAGCATGACAAAGTGCCTATACTGTTTACAGTGATATTAAAGTATTTTTTTATTTTCTTAAAAATAACAAACATGTTATACTTACATGCTCTGTACAGTGGTTTTGCACAGAGCAGCCTGGATCCCCTGCCTGCCTCCTCCCGCCTGCTCAGTGCCCCCATAGCAAGTAGCTTGCAATGGGGGCACCCGAGCAGGCTCGCTCCCCGGCATTAGCTCTGCGTGTCCATTCATGCACAGAGCCATAGCTTGGCCCCACCCTCTTCTGATAGGCTTACTGACTCATTGGCTGCCTCAGAGCTAAGGCTCTCGCTGCACATCACTGGATCGTGATGGGGCTCAGGAAAGTATCAGGGGGGCCCTCAGGTAAATATTGGGGGGTGCTGCTGCACACAGGTTTTTTACCTTGAGCCCTTACAAACCCTTTAAACGTAAAGTGGAGTTCCACCCAAAAGTGGAACTTCAGCTTTAAGGTCTCCTTCCCGACTCCTGTTTGCTAAACTGAGCTTTTGGGGAGGAGGGGGGAGCAGGTACCTGAATTTGACAGGTACCTGCTCCCACTTCCGTTCCGGTTGCCTAGGCGACCGGAAGCAGAAGCTCTCCTTTCCAAAGTCTTCTGGAGATATGATAGGTCCAAGTAGACTTCCGGGCCAGTACCAGACCGCAGCGCTGCTCGTGCATGCGCAGAGGGCACCCAGCTGTGAAGCCGCAAGCTGTCACAGCCAGGTGCACATAGTAGAGATGCCGGCGCCGCCGAGGGAGGACACGGGGAGAACGCCGCTGGACAGGTAAGTGCCTGTTTATTAAAAGTCAGCCGCTACACCTTTTGTAGCTGCTGACTTAACAAATGACTGGAACTCCGCTTTAAGAAATACACTGTCTCACCCTGTTCTGCATATGCTCAGTTGCGCTCTATTTTTTGGCACTGTGCTACAATTGAATGACAGTTTGAAGGTTTACTGCTACACCAGGACTCTGGGCGTCCGCAAAATGGTGGCCTCCAGCAAGAAGAAATGGGAGTAATGCTGGAGGATATTGTTCAGGAGAGGAGTATAATGACAGGTAGAATGTTTAAGAGAGAAGTGCGGTGTGTATGATTGAAGATAGTATGGCCTGCTGTAGAGGTGATAATGTCCAGGAAATGTCTAGCGGAGGGGAAAAGACATAGCTGGAGCTCCCCCATCACCCCTCAGTATTTTCTTCATCTGCCCCCACCCCCCCAGGACTTGCACAGGGTACTGCTCATTGTTTCATTCTCCTGTGTTGTGGGATAACAGGTGGCTGGCAGGGTAGTGATGATTTATGCTTTAGGCCCTGTTCCCATCTAGCGATTTGGCGATTGTGGGTGGAACTGCCGCGGTTCAAAGTCACACTTCAATCCCGGCAAAATGCAAAAAGGTGCAGTTTGGATGAGATTGTCACTCTGCAAACCACATTGTGCAAAGCTGGTCACCCAAAAGAAGGCGACATTAAAAATGAATGGTATACAAAACGCGCACGGTGAGATTTGCCAGGATTGCAGTGCGATTTAGAATTGTGGCAATTTCACCCACAATCCTCAAACTGCCGCATAGGAACGAGCCCCCCCCACTGCCAGCCGCCAGTTATCTTGCAAGTACAAGACAGAAGAGAAAAGCAATGAGTGGTACCCTATGTAAGCCTGGTGAGGGTGTGAGTCAGATGGGGGAACTTTGGGGTGATAGGGGGACAAGAGAGTCTTACCTAATGTACCATGAGATGTAGATATAGTAACTTATCAGGGGTTCCCAGAGACTGCAAAGTTATTTCAGTTATTAATACGCTCACTATATTATACAAATTCTAGGTAAAAAATCTCCCTGAAAGTAGTAAAAACTTCCAGGGCTTTGTGCTACTACTAGGCAAAATAGCCTGTTGCCTAGGGCACAGCCATAACCCCCCCGAGCATCTTGCCCATATACCAAGTGTATCTGCTGCTACAGCCATGTCGCTCAGCAACAGCGCAGGCTGTGCAGAAATCAGAGCTGTCCCTGAATGTACAACGTCATCCACCGCTAGCTACCTCTGGGTGTTCTCAGCACTAAGGTTTGGTTGCTACAACGTAAACTTCGACGCTGGACCGACGTCCATACTTAACATTGCATACGCCTCATAGAGCAGGGGGTAACGTTGCGCCGAAAAAAGCCTTACGTAAAAAAATGCGCCGGACGTACGTTTGTGGATTGGCATATCTAGCTAATTTGCATACTCAACGCGGAAATCAACGGAAGCGCCACCTAGCGGCCAGCGTAAATATGCACCTTAGATCTGACGGCATACTAAGACGTACGTCAGTCCGATCTAGCACAGCTTCAGGCGTATCTTGTTTTGTGGATACAAAACAAAGATACGCCGGAGCATCCTGGAATTACGCGTAACTTCTTCGTGGATCTGGCCCTTTGTTTTTATCTACAGACTCTCCTTATCTGCATTAGCAGTTTTGTGGTAAAGGTGAACTATTCCTTTAAAGTGGTTGTAAACATCTGACATAATGTAGGAATAAAGGTTTGGTTGCTAGGACCGTCCACGTCCTAGCAATCAATCACATGCTAGCCCCTCCCCCATGACCCAGCATTTAGAGGATGGGGGAAGTTCCTCCACCAAATCTATATGGTCCCAGTGAACAGCCTTCAATCTATCTGCCCTTTAGCCGACTGCTGCAATGAGAAGGAACGGATGCTGAAGTAAGCTGGGGTGTTCACAATATTCCCTCCTCCCCTTCCACTACACCAACTATTCTCTTAAACCTATTCTCTCTCCTTACCCCACTCTGTTATTCCCTTCTAACATTGGGAACCAAATTAAAAATGGAATGGGCTCTAGGGACCCCGATGTAAGGGGGGATGACTTTGGGAATCCTAATAAAAGGAGAACTCTGATGCAAGGGGGAACTCTGGGGTCCCCGATTTAAGAAGGGGGGAACTCTGGGGTCCCCGATTTAAGAACGGGGGGGAACTCTGGAATCCCCAATTTAAGAACGGGGGGGGGGGGGGAACTCTGGGCTCCCCGATTTAAGAATGGGGGGGGGGACTCTGGGCTCCCCGATTTAAGAACGGGGGGGGGGAACTCTGGGCTCCCCGATTTAAGAACGGGGGAACTCTGGGCTCCCCGATTTAAGAACGGGGGAACTCTGGGCTCCCCGATTTAAGAACGGGGGAACTCTGGGCTCCCCGATTTAAGAACGGGGGAACTCTGGGCTCCCCGATTTAAGAACGGGGGAACTCTGGGCTCCCCGATTTAAGAACGGGGGGGGGGAACTCTGGGGTCCCCAATTAAAGAACGGGGGGGGGGGAACTCTGGGGTCCCCAATTTAAGAACGGGGGGGGGGGAACTCTGGGGTCCCCAATTTAAGAACGGGGGGGGGGAACTCTGGGGTCCCCAATTTAAGAACGGGGGGGGAACTCTGCGGTCCCCGATTTAAGAAGGGGGGGGGAACTCTGGGGTCCCCGATTTAAGAATGGGGGGGGGGAACTCTGGGCTCCCCGATTTCAGAATGGGGGGGAACTCTGGGCTCCCCGATTTCAGAACGGGGGGGAACTCTGGGCTCCCCGATTTAAGCAAGGGGGAACTCTGGGCTCCCCGATTTAAGCAAGGGGGAACTCTGGGCTCCCCGATTTAAGCAAGGGGGAACTCTGGGCTCCCCGATTTAAGCAAGGGGGAACTCTGGGGTCCCCGATTTAAGCAAGGGGGAACTCTGGGGTCCCCGATTTAAGCAAGGGGGAACTCTGGGGTCCCCGATTTAAGCAAGGGGGAACTCTGGGGTCCCCGGTGTTAGGAGTTGTGACTTTGGGGATCCCAATTAAAGGGGGAAGCTGATGTAAGTGGGAATTCTGGGGTCCTTTATTTAAGGTGGGGAGACACTAGGGGACCCTGATGTAGGGGGGGGGGACTCTGGGGACCAAGATGTAAGAGGGGGGCCCTATGTGGCACCTGATGTAAAGGGAGAATTTCGGATCACAATGTAAGGAGACACTTTGGGAAACCTAATGAAAGTGGGATTTCTGATGCAAGGGAAAACTCTGGGGACCCCGATTGTAGGAGAGGGGACACTTGGGACCCTAATGTAAGGGGGGATAACTCTGGGGACACCGATGAAAGAAGGGGGAACTCTGATGTAAGAGGGGGGACTTTGTGGACCCTAACAAAAGGGGTAAACTGATGCACAGGGTCAGGCCCAGGGGCCCAGCCTAAACCTGTGTAAGGGGCCCCAAATTTTCTGATGGCTGCCTTGTTTTCCACACACTGCACCAACGTTCCACATACTGCTGCAGGATTGGACGATGTTAGCTGGAGACTAAGCCGTCTCCTACAAACTTCAGCCAATCTGTAAAGGAGATGTATCCAGTCAATGAGCTTCCAGTCAGTCTCCACACTGAGGTAAGGTTGGCAAGAAGGTGACAAAGCATCCCTACAAAGGTTGAATTTGCCATTATTTATTTTTGTGGGGGGGGGGGGGGGTATTGCCTGGGGCACAAAATAGTCTAGCACTGGCTCTGCCTACTTCCCCCCACTACCCAGGCTGAGAGATGCTGCTCTGATACCGCGGAATAATCCCAGAAGTCCATTTGAAAATTCAACACTTCCAGGGATGTTGCCTCTTTTTTCCCCTGCTATACCCAGTGGTTTCTCCCGCCAACTATGTCAATGCATGACAAAGTAGTGAAGGGAGGGTTTGGCGGGATAAACCACTCAGCACAGTGGGGGACACAGGAGATTGACCCTCTTTAAAGTGTTGGTTTCCAAAGAGATGTACAGAGAAGATTCTTCATCAGAGTAGCAATTTCTGCATAGGCAATGGTAGAGGCAATCATTCACAAAGCTGAACTAAACCCTCCTATTCTTTAAGACTAAGGAAGCTGTCACCTTAGCCTCCATTTGCTCTGCATTTGGCACAGTATTGTATACAATATCAGTTATGACACTAGCAATTTGATGGCTTAAGAGCTGGGTTGGTCATGGCATACTTTAAAATTTAACAGTTTTGGGAAACTGTCAAATAGCGAATACAATAAGTCTACCTCGGAGCTTGATCTTCATGAGCACGGTCCCATTTGTAGCTTTCAGCATATCCTTTATATTCACTGTACTGCTCTGCACCTGCAAAAGACAGAAGCACATTTGAAAATTTCATGAAAGCACAGAAGTGAAGACTGTATTAAATCCAAAACCAAAAATGTATTAGATCGCAACATTTCTAATTCTATTTTTAGGCTTTTCTTCCTTAATTATTACCTGGTGAACCAACTAGTAAGTCTGTTTTCTAACTTTGTTTTCTCTGTAGTCCATGGACGGACACAACTCCTTAAATCTTGACAAGTGGGTTATGTTCCTGTTCACAGGAGAGGACTAGGCAGAAACATGTTAGATATTTAGATACATGTTACTTTAACAGAGTTGAACAGCCCCCGCCCAGAGGGCAGTCCCATCCGGACATAACCCTCCTCCCTGCAGTATGCAGCCTCAGTTCGTAACAAGCAGTGCAAACCTAAAAAAGAGGGGTGGGTGCTGCGTCCGTCCATGGACGTCAGAGAAAAGGATTTTACGGTGAGTACAAAAAAATCAGATTTTCTCTGATCGTCCATGGACGGACACAGCTCCTTAAATCTTGACAAGTGGGACATCTCCAAGCAGTGGGAACAGTATCAGTAAAACTAAAAAAAGTTCACCCCAAAACAAGCAGAGCTCCTCAACGGAGGAGTTGCAACTTTAAACACCCGCCTGTAAAACCTAGCGGCCGAAAGAAGCATCAGAAGATGCACTCAGAGCAACCGTGTAAAATTTTGAAAAAAAAAAAAAAGAGCATATGCCTGTATGATGGTCTGCCTGATCCACAGAGAAATGGTGGCTGACGAGACCGCCAGGCCCTTTTGTGGACCAGACACCGACACAAAAAGTGCGTCAGTTCTCCGAAAACGGAGCTGCAGCTGACAGGTACACCCACAAAGCGTGTACCACACCCAAAGTGTGAAGCGCAACCTCCTTAGGATGCGCCGGCCTAGGACATAAGGGTGGAAAAATAATGTCCTCATTCAGGTGAAAAGCTGAAACCACCTTCTGAAGAAGGAAGGTCGCGGACGCACCGACTTATCCTTATGGAGGATCAAGTATGGCAGCTTGCAAGACAAGGCCGCCAACTCAGAAAGCCTTCTGACAGACGTAATAACCACCAAAAAGGCCACCTTCTGAGATAGTGTCAAGAGAGGGATCTCTCTGATGTTTTCAAAAGGAAGGTTCCTGAAGAACCAAGAGCACCAGAGTCAAAACCCATGGGGGAAGAGGTGGGTCAAGAGTGGTGAAGTTTATGACAAAAACCCTGTGCACAAAAGTACCCACCAGAGAAAAGGCCGCCAAAGGCCACTGAAAAAACACAGCCAAGGCTGAAAACTGCCCCTTAACGGTGCTTAAGGCAAGTTTCTGATCTATTCCAAGCTGTAAAAAACAGCAGGACCCTGGACACAGAGTACGTTCGTGGACGCCACCCCATCTCTTTGCACAAAGATATGTAGGCCTTCCAGGTGTGATGGTAGATCCTCCTGGAAGAAGACCTCCGTGCCCTCCGCATGGTTGAGATGACCAAGTCGGACAGACCCCGGTCTCTTAAAACCTCTCACAATAGCCATGCCGTGAAAGCCAGGGACTGTAAGCAGGATGAAGTATGGGACCCTGAGACAGAAGGTCCTCCCGCATTGGCAACCGCCAGGGTACATCCGCCACCAGGCGCACAAGATCGGAGTACCAAGCACGCCAAGGCTAATCTGGGGCGATTAGAATCATCGTGATCCCCTCGGCCTCCACTCTGCAGTGAGACAACAACTTGCGTGATGTCAACACCTTCACTGCAGACTGGAGTCTGCAATATCTCCAGGTGAAGAAAGACCTTTGCTTCCAAGGAGTCCAGGATCAACCCTAGGTATTCCAAACGCTGAGTCGGAACCAGGACCGACTTCTGAATGTTTAACACTCACCCGAAATTTAGGAGGGTCTGGCTGGCTATAGCCACAAGCTGCTCTCAGAAGAAGGTTGTCTAAGTAGCCCACGATGGCAATGCCTCGCTGTCTCCGCAAGCTAGGATCGGTGCGAGCACCTTGGTGAAAACTCTTGGTGCCGACGCTAGACCAAAAGGAAGGGCCACAAACTGTTTGTGGTCCTCCCCTAACGAGAAGCGCAGAAACCTCTGGTGACTTGCACAAATTGGGACATGCAAGCATGCGTCCTTGATGTCCAAGGACGCCAAAAGATCCCCTGGATGGAGCTTAGCTACCACTGAACAAAGGATTCCATGCGGAACGTCCTTACTCTCACAAAGGCATTTAGGGCTTTGAGGTCCAAAATTGTATGGACCCCGTCAGTCTTCGGGACCCTAAACAGATTTAAATAATGGTAGCAGAAGGCTACAAAAAAATGGTGCGCAAAAATGGCGATAAAACGCCGCAACGTGGATGAGAAAGCCTAATGAGGCCTTTCTGAACAAATACACCCCCACAGAAAAAAAAAACACAGGTCCAGACACTCCACAGTACCCTGGTGGGAAAATTAGCCCCCCCACAGGTCCACTCCGGCAGCAATAGAACAGCAGAGGGAAATATGACAGAGCAGGGAAGGGAGGACAGGAGGACCCCTGAACCCCAGGAATGCTCAACCGTACCGACCCGCCGAAGCAGGAAGGACTGTACTTACCCGTCCCTGCGAGGACCCACTGACGCATTTCTGACAGGCAAACACTGCGTAGGAATAGCTGTCGGCCCGATCCACTGTGAGTGAGACAACACCACAGCCCAGTCATATGTGGACCCTGGAGCCAAAGCTCACCAGCCACCCCAGGAGCCATGGGGTATGTCGTGGCAGACCCAGCCTCTTTGCAAAGGTGTGCTTATGCTCGCTGGCCAGACAGAGGAAAATACAAGGATCTCTATATGCAGCCTGTCTCTCAGCCGACAGTTGATAGAAGATTCTTGAAGAAGAAAATAAAATGAAAAATTTCCTTAGGGCGCTGGGCCCAAAGGGAGCCATATGTCCTCCTTTGCTAGGCAGAAAGAAACTGAGGCTGTATACTGCAGGGAGGAGGGTTATATCCGGAGGGACCGGCCCCTGGGCGTGGCTGTTCAACTCTGTTAAAGTAACATGTATTTAATTGTCCAACATGTCTCTGGCTAGTCCTCTCCTGTGAACAGTAACATAACCCACTTGTCAAGATTTAAGGAGCTGTGTCTGTCCATTGACGATAAAAGAAAACAAATTTTGCCATCCCCCTCTGGCTTCACCCCTGGCCTCACCCTTTTAGCCCTGCCCATGTATACCCCACCTTTTTAACGAAATGCCCATCAAATGCAGACTCACCAGCGGCCATCATATGCAGACTCACCAGCGGCCATCAAACGCAGTAGGAACACCGGTGACCGGGCACCCTGGTGATAGCACCGGCCCTGCAGATACCTACACTCCCACAGATGTGAAATTTACAGCAGTGGCTGTGCGGCTGCATCCCACTTGACACTAATAGAATTGCCTGCACAGAAAACATGTGCATTGCGTACAGACAAAACATGGCCCTCACACAGGTTCATGTCTTAGTACACCCATGTGAATGAGGCCTTATTCATTTATGCAAAACCTTTACCTAAACAGGAAAGGAGGTGTGTTAGATGTAAATGACATTAACAATAAAAGAAAGTTGAAGGAACATGCTGCTTCTATATTTTTTTTTTTTTTACTATACTTTACCTTTGAAAAAAAAAAAAAAAATGTTGATTACTTTTATTGCGATTGCAAGGAATGTAAACATCGCTTGCAACAATACAGCATGACAGGTCCTCTTAATGGAGAGATCTGGGGTCTAAAGTGGTCAGCAATTATAGAGGCAGAGGCTACAGGCAGATGAAATTAAGGTTGCTTAAAGTTTAATAAACAAAGGAGTCATAATAATATTCATCACAGCTTCTAACATAAGTTGAGGCCTAGATTTTGGACCATTAACTGACCTTTTTAACCTCTTATAATAGGTGAAGCTCCCCAGGACTGGTGAACAGTTAAGAGTTTGTAACCTTACACTATGATTCACTCCCAGCCCCTCCCTTTTAAGCAGCCATAATGCACTGTATAAGTGTTTGTTAAAACAAAGCCTCTCTTTTTTTTTATATCTTCAGGCCGGTCACGCAACTCCCAGCCGCTCTAATACTCCGACCTATGGGCAACAGCACGAGGTGCCAAGATCTCCCTCAGACATCAGCCAGGGAGGTCATGTGACCACCGTGCAGGCCATTCAGCCCCTCCCCCTGTAGCTCTTAGATAGGTGAGGAGAGCGAGTAACGTGACCGACCTGAAGATACATGAAAAAAGGTATTCACATGCTTTGTTTTGAACCACTTCTGCCCTGAAAGATTTACCCCCTTTATGACCAGACCATTTTTTGCGATATGGCACTGCTTCGATTTAACTGAAAATGTAATGGTCATGCGACGCTGTACCCAAACAAAATTGACGTCCTTTTTTATACCCACAAATAAAGGTTTCTTTAGGTGGTATTTGCTCACCTCTGTGGTTTTTATTTTTTGCACTATGGACAAAAAAAGACTGCCAATTAAAAAATGATATATATATTTTTCACTTTAATTATTCCAAAAAAATAAGAGACAAAATGTCTTCACCAGTTTAGGCCAATATGTATTCTTCTACATATTTTTGATAAAAAAAAAAAAAAACACACACCATAAGCATTTATTGATTGGTTTGTGCAAAAGTTAAAGCGTCTACAAAAAAGGGGGAAAGATTAGACACTTTTTTGGGACCAGTGACATTTATACAGCGATTGGTGCTATAAAAATATACCGATTACTGTATATATGACACTGGCAGCAGAGGGGTTAACACTATTGGGAGATCAAGGGAGGTGTTACAAACTGTGGGGGGAGTGGACTGACTGAAAGTACAGAGATTGCTGTTTCTGATCACTAGGGACAGACAATCACTCTGTACTCCCCTGTCAGAATGGGGATCTATTTGTTTACATGGACAGATCCCCATTCTGGCTCTCTGTGAAGCGATCACGAGTGGCTGGCCGCAGGCCACGTGCATCAGCTCCCCCGCTGAGCAGCGCCTGCTATAGCCATTAAAGGGACCAACGTACAGCTACAGCAATTTGTGGGATCAAGCTGATCTACCACAGTATAATGATGACACTTACACTGTGCATTATGGCTGCTTAAAAGAGGCGCTGGCAGTGAATTTTTTAAAAGTTTAGTTTACTACTTGGCAGCAGCAGGAGGAAACAGAAGGGGGAAAAGACAGCTCACACAGAAGCTGACAGGCAGGGAGGGAGGGCGGGAGGGGAGCTGTGGATGACGGAGGCACGTAAACTGACCAGTGTCAGGGCTCAGCAGCCATGATTATCGTGGTCAGTTTACAATGGGGAGGGCAGAACCAGGCAGGATCAGCCAGGATTTTTTTTACAGCTTACAGAGGGACAGGTTAGACAGCACAAGCACTATGCTGTTTAACCTGCTATAAAGGGAACAGGATCTCTCTTTTTTTGGGGGTTACAATTACTTTAATACTGTATAATAAGAAGTGTAGTTAGGAAACCCTGTCTCCATGCGCACCTGCCCCCACCGATTGAGGCTTTGCGACCTTCAGCAGTCCTATGCTTCTTTCTGGAATCTGGTGCCCTCTTGTGGTGGCCGTTGGTATGACAAGGCAACCAGCAATGCTAATGGAGCTTCCCTGCCTGTTTTCATTGACCGCCCATCTCCTTCCCTTAGAACCCCCAAACATATATATTTTTTATTCCAACATCCTAGAGAATAAAATGGCGGTCGCAGCAATACTTTCTGTCACACCGTATTTGCGTAGCGGTCTTACAAGCACACTTTTTTGGAGAAAAATACACTTTTTGTTTTAACAACAAAATAAGACAACAGTAAAGTTAAACCATTTTTTTTTAATATTTTGTGAAAGATAATGTTACGCCGAGCAAATTGATACCCAACGTGTCACGCTTCAAAATTGCGTCCGCTCGTGGAATGGCGACAAACTTTTACCCTTTAAAATCTCCATAGGCGATGTTTAAAATATTCTACAGGTTGCATGTTTTGAGTTACAGAGGAGGTCTAGGGCTAGAATTATTGCTCTCACTTTACCAATAACGGCGATACCTCACATGTGTGGTTTGAACACCGGTTTCATATGCGGGCGCTAGAGACTCATGTATGCGTTCGCTTCTGCCACGAGCTCGGCGGGACGGGGCTTGTTCCTGGCTCCTACCTTTTTTAGCTGGCTCTTAGATTCTAAGCAAATGTGTCAAGCCCTGCTTTAAAAAGTGTATTAAAATTCAAGAACAAGAATATATACATGCTGTAGCAGTTTACTAGTTCATATATGCGATAGTTTAATTTGGTTTTCAGGCTTTAGTTTCTTTATTTTCACCTGGTCAGTAACTTTCTGTCCTATGGTGAAAATGACTCACTGTATTGTATCTATGCAGGAGCAGCTTTGTCACTACAGGACACAACTACAGGCTACTTCCTTCTCTTTTCTTATTTATAAGATGGGGGAAGTAATCTGTAGCCCAAAGAGCTGGAAACAATGTAACTGACAGCAGTGTAGCACGGGCAGACAGCACAGGACGTTATTAGCTCTAGCTTCGATTTCTGGAAGGAATAACAGGTCCATTGTTATATACACTTCCAAACAATGCTAGCGCTGGGCTTTAACTCACACTAACAATGTCCTAATTCTCCATGTGCTTTGTGCAATAGCTTCCAGAAAACTATAAAAGCATGTAATTCACAAAAGCTATATAATCAGCATTACCGAAAACAGATCTGTGTGTTCTTAACCCAGTTAACTATAGGTAAGCACATAAAGAAAGCTACAGTAATAAGCGTGGTGTCCAAGATCTTGTATATCTTCAAGGCATTAGAGATTTGCCAGGGCCACTGCTCAGACATCTTGTAGCTGGAAGATGTTAAAATACTGACTAAAACTATGACCATTACCAAGTCGATGCTAAGCAGATGCAGCAAAAAAATCACAGCAAATTTAATTTCTTTTCAATATCTCAAGCTCTTGTACAAATTAAAGCTGCATTGCTTCATCCATTAGACATAAGTCATGAAGCCTCGGTCATAAGGAATGTAATTTGTCGGGAAGAGAAAGTGTGGCAGAAGGAGAGGACTGGCCAGAGAAGAGAGATGGAACACAGCCAGCCACATAACAAGGATGATGAAATGGCTATTTCCATTAATGGGAAAGAACACCACATCACTGTAATTCATTAACAGACAGTCTAATAAACTAAAGTGGATTGGAAAAAAGTACTTAAATTAAGGACAAAAATCTCATCCAAAATACGCATTTGTATTACAACTGAATTTGCTGCATCTCAAAAAATATTCTTGTGGAAACTTATGTCACACATTCGTAGAAAGGGGGTTAGGTTTGCCTTTACCCAAAAACTGCCAGTGCGGGGAAATGGTAAAAAGGAACAAGACTAATTAATCCATGTGGCCCTAACTCTTTCTCCCTTTTCTCAACACCCCTTGACCCCTGCATACCACCATAATACCGCATTTGCCAATGGACCTACTGATACCCCTCTCCCAGGCTTCCAACAAATCCCTCAACACTGGAAAATACAAGACTTGCTGCTTCCAGCCCTTTCCATTATAGCCAGTCATATGGACAACCTCCTTCATCTCAAACATTGATCACTTTAAGGGGACACCCAACTTATCTCCATACCCTTGATCCCCCCCCCCCCACCCGGATTTTGAACATCCTTAGTCTACTGTTGAATATTTTCACTCACTATACAGTTGTGCTCCTAAGTTTGCATACCCTGGCAGAATTTATGATTTCTTGGCCATTTTTCTGAGTATGAATAACACAAAAACATTTATTTTACTCATGATTAGTGTTTAGGTGAAACCATTAACAAATCAACTGTGTTTACTCTTTATAAATCATAATGAAAACAGAAACTACCCAAATGACCCTGATCAAAAGTTTACATTTGTGTATAAAAGGTCAACGAGTTTCTGGACTCCTGACAGACCCTTGCGTCTTTCATCCAGGGCTGCACTGACGCTTCTGGATTCTGAGTCATGGGGAAAGGAAACAAATTGTCAAAGGATCTGCGGGAAAAGGTAGTTGAACTGTATAAAACAGGAATGGGACATAAAAAGATATCCAAGGGTTTGAGAATGCCAATCAGCAGTGTTCTAACTCGAATCAAGAAGTGTAAAATGAGGTGTTCTGTTGAAACCGAACCACGGTCAGGTAGACCAACTAAGATTTCAGCCACAACTGCCAAAAAAATTGTTCGGGATACAAAGAAAACCCCATAAATAACTTAAGGTGAAATACAGGACTCTCTGAAAACATGTGGTGTGGCTGTTTCAAGATGCACAATAACCACTTCCCGACCTCCTCATGTACATATACGTCAGCAGAATGGCACGGACAGGCACATGTACGTACCTGTACGTCCTCTGCTAGACGTGGATAGGGGGTCCGATCGGGACCCCCCCCCCGTACATGCAGAGGTCGGGTCCGCTCGGGGAGCGATCCGGGACGATGGCGCGGCTATTTGTTTTTAGCCGCTCCGTCGCGATCGCTCCCCGGAGCTGAAGAACGGGGAGAGCCGTGTGTAAACACGGCTTCCCCGTGCTTCACTGTGGCGGCGCATCGATCGGGTGATTCCCTTTATAGGGAAGACCCGATCGATGATGTCATTCCTACAGCCACACCCCCCTACACTAGTAAACACACACAAAGTGAACACTAAATGTTACAGCGCCCCCTGTGTTTAACTCCCAAACTGCAACTGTCATTTTCACAATAAAGAATGCAATTTAAATGCATTTTTTGCTGTGAAAATGACAAATGGTCCCAAAAATGTGTCAAAATTGTCCGAAGTGTCCGCCATAATGTCGCAGTCACGAAAAAAATCGCTGATCGCCGCCATTAGTAGTAAAAAAATAATAAAAAAAAAAAAATGCAAAAAAACTATCCCCTATTTTGTAAACGCTATAAATTTTGCGCAAACCAACCGATAAACGATTATTGCGATTTTTTTTACCAAAAATAGGTAGAAGAATACGTATCGGCCTAAACTGAGGGAAAAAAAAATTATATATGTTTTTGGGGGATATTTATTACAGCAAAAAGTAAAAAATATTGCATTTTTTTCAAAATTGTCGCTCTATTTTTGTTTATAGCGCAAAAAATAAAAACCGCAGAGGTGATCAAATACCACCAAAAGAAAGCTCTATTTGTGGGGAAAAAAAGGCCGCCAATTTTGTTTGGGAGCCACGTCGCACAACCGCGCAATTGTCTGTTAAAGCGACGCAGTCCCGAACTGTAAAAACCCCTTGGGTCTTTAGGCAGCAATATGGTCCGGGGCTTAAGTGGATAAGGAGGCACTTGAAGAAAGATGGGCTGATGGTCGAGTCACCAGAAGAAAGCTATTACTACGCAAATGCCACAAAGTATCCCACTTACAATACGCCAAACAGCACAGAGACGAGCCTCAAACCTTCTACCACAAAGTCAACAAGGCCTATGATGAAAGGTACGAAAGTTGATTGCTAATGTTTTGGGGACATGTGAGCTACAAAAGCCACAGGAAATTTGGTCAAAATTGATAGCAAGATGAATGCAGTATGCTATCAAAAAATACTGGAGAAACATTTTCATTTATCAGCCAGGATATCATATAATTGAGCCACTCTGGGGAGATCTCAAATGTGCAATCATGCAAAACAGCTCAAGAATTTCCAGGAACTGGAGGATTTTTGCCAAGAGGAATGGGCAGCTTTACCATCTGAGAAGATAAAGAGTCTCATCCACAAACACCACAAAATACTTCAAAATACTTCAAACTGTCATTGATGTTAAAGGGGCAATATACGGTATAAAGAACTGGGGTATGTAAACTTTTGATAAGTTTTTGTGTCATCATTCATATTCTCTGTAAAATGGCCAAGAAATCATTAATTCTGCCAGGGTATGTAAACTTATGAGCACAACTGTATATGGTAGGGATGTATATTTGTATAATGAATATTCTGTATTTTTCTTTTGAAAATCAATAAAACTCTAGTAAAAAAAAAAAAAAAAAATGCAGCTTTGACCAAAAGTTTAACAATGCGCTTGCAATAGGTATAGGCCATTTACATACCTTGTAAAGCCTGACTGGAAAACGCCTAGGACACACTTAAGGACACTTAGCTGATACTGTTTACCTTCAGAGCTCTCAAACACTAAAGCTCCAAACTACTGCATCAGGGGAGAAAAATTGCATGTGAGGGGGTTTGAATCACAGAAAGAGCTCACTCCTGTGATGGTGAAGCTAAACAATAACAGCTGGGCCTCTTTTAGAGCCCTGTCACACAGCCAGTGGGCTGCATTAGCGGTAAAGTGACGCTAGTTTCAGCAGCGCTTTACCGTCATTTTAGCAGCACTAAAAGCTCCCCGCTAGCGGCAAAAAGCGCTGCTAAAATGACGAAAGGGTTAAATGTGCCCGAAAAGCACAGCTGTCGAAGCGCTTTGCAGGCACTTCAGCATTGGTGCCCATTAATTTCAAAGATGCTGCTTGCAGGACTTTTCTAACGTCCTGCAAGTGCAACGTTCCAGTGTGAAAGCACTTGGGCCCTCACACTGGGGGAGGCGTTTTCATATTGTAAATCTTGGTAATAACCAACTTAACCACTAGCCGACCAGCCGCCGCAGTTATAGGCCGGCAGGTCGGCTCGGCTGCGCGAGATCACGCCGCTATACGTCAGCTCGCATTTCAGCCAATAGGGGCGCGCGATCACCACCGGGCACCCGCGATCGATCGTTACAGAGCGAGATGTTAAAGGGGCAATATACAGTATAAAGAAGCTGTAAACACACAGCTCCCGGTCCTGTCAGGGAGAGAAATGACGGATCGTCTGTTCATACAATGTATGAACAGCGATCAGTCATTTCCCCAAGTCAGTCCCACCCCCCCTTTAGTTAAAACACACACAGGGAACATAATTAACCCCTTCCTCGCCCCCTAGTGTTAACCCCCTTCCTGCCAGTGGCATTTTTATAGTAATCAATGCATTTTTATAGAATTGATCGCTATAAAAATGCCAATGGTCCCAAAAATGTGTCAAAAGTGTCCGAAGTGTCGCCATTAGGTCGCAGTACCGATAATTTATTACAACAAAAAGTAATAAATATTCATTTTTTTCCAAAATTGTCGCTCTATTTTTGTTTATAGAGCAAAAAAATAAAAACCGCAGAGGTGATCATATACCACCAAAAGAAAGCTCTATTTGTGGGAAAAAAAGGACGCCAATTTTTGCCACGTCGCACGACCGCGCAATTGTCAGTTAAAACGACGCAGTTCCGAATCGCAAAAAGGGGCCCGGTCATTGACCAGCAATATGGTCCGGGGCTGAAGTGGTTAAAATCTTAAAAATTTGTCTAGTAGACATCCCGGGTATGATAAAGTTTGAAAAACGAAATCATAAATTATAATAACTATAAATGATTATATTATTATTTTTTTAAATAATAAAATTAATTTCCACGCGATTCACTGTCGCTCAATTCTGCAGGTGTTCTAATTTACTATCACTGTTTTCTAGCTGGTCTAAAACTGCTTTTGACATAAAAAAGGGACACTTTTTGGTTGCCATGGACAATCTCAAGTTTCCAGGCAGGAACATTATACAGTTGCAAGAAAAAGTATGTGAACCCTTTTGGAATGATATGGATTTCTGCACAAATTGGTCATAAAACGTGATCTGATCTGCATCTAAGTCACAACAATAGACAATCACAGTCTGCTTAAACTAATAACACAAATAATTAAATGTTACCATGTTTTTATTGAACACACCATGTAAACATTCACAGTGCAGGTGGAAAAAGTATGTGAACCCCTAGACTAATGACATCTCCAAGAGTGTCAGCCAGCTGGAGTCCAATCAATGAGATGAGATTGGAGGTGTCGGTTACAGCTGCCCTGCCCTATAAAAAAACACATACCAGTTCTGGGTTTGCTTTTCACAAGAAGTATTGCCTGATGTGAATGATGCCTTGCACAAAAGAACTCTCAGAAGAACTACGATTAAGAATTGTTGACTTGCATAAAGCTGGAAAGGGTTATAAAAAGTACCTCCAAAAAGTCTTGCTGTTCAACAGTCCACGGTAAGACAAATTGTTTATAAATGGAGAAAGTTCAGCACTGCTGCTACTCTCCCTAGGAGTGGCCGTCCTGTAAAGATGACAAGATGCAAGAGCACAGCGCAGACTGCTCAATGAGGTGAAGAAGAATTAGCTAAAGACTTACAAAAGTCTCTGGCATATGCCAACATCCCTGTTAGCGAATCTACGATACGTAAAACACTAAACAAGAATGGGTTTTATGGGAGGATACCACAGAGGAAGCCACTGCTGTCCAAAAAAAACATTGCTGCACGTTTACAGTTTGCACAAGAGCACCTGGATGTTCCACAGCAGTACTGGCAAAATATTCTGAGGACAGATGAAACCAAAGTTAAGTTGTTTGGAATTAACACACAACACTATGTGTTGAGAAAAAGAGGCACTGCACACCAACATCAAAACTTCATCCCAACTGTGAAGTATGGAGGTGGGGGCATCATGGTTTGGGGCTGCTTTGCTGCATCAGGGCCTGGACGGATCGCCATCATCGAAGGAAAAATTAATTCCCAAGTTTATCAAGACATTTTGCAGAACTTAAGGCCATCTGTCCACCAGCTGAAGCTCAACAGAAGATGGGTGTTGCAACAGGACAACGACCCAACACATAGAAGTAAATCAACAACAGAAAGCCTTAAACAGAAGAAAATACGCCTTCTGGAGTGGCCCAGTCAGAGTCCTGACCTCAACCCGATTGAGATGCTGTGGTATGACCTCAAGAAAGCGATTCACACCAGACATCCCAAGAATATTGCTGAACTGAAACAGTTCTGTAAAGAGGAATGGTCAATAATTACTCCTGACCGTTGTGACAGTTTACACCATGTAAACTGTGAATGTTTACATGGTGTGTTCAATAAAAACATGGCAACATTTAATTCTTTGTGTGTTATTAGTTTAAGCAGACTGATTGTCTATTGTTGTGACTTAGATGAAGATCAGATCACATTTTATGACCAATTTGTGCAGAAATCCATATCATTCCACAAGGGTTCACATTATTTTTCTTGCAACTGTATACACAATATAAAACTGTATGCAGGGCACTGGACAAAGCTTTAGGGACAAAAGGGGAGATGAGATGGTTTGATACAGTAATATAATCTGTAAGATTACAGTGTACTGTATTGTGTTTTTTTTTTCACTTTTTGAATTTGCCGCTGGGCTTTGTCCCCATAAGTCGCAACACTCACAGGGAACGGAGCTCGGCACACAGAGCATCGGGCGGAGGATGCAGCCAGCAGGCACAGGAGGGGGACATTTCAGGATCCTGGTGACAAGGTAACCTGGACCAGGATCCTGAGATGCAATCCCAAGTGTAGGTCGGGGTTACCGCTAATGGTACTGAAATCTACCGTCAGGGAGGTTAAAGCAGACTTTCAGGCAGGAATAAAAGACACACATTAATGCAGCTCACTACTTACTAAAGCAGAATTAAATTCCCCACCACTTTCCAATGATGCAGCGGTTACATCCCTTACCAATCACCATCATCGTCTCCCCAGATGCTGGGATTTCGTCTTCTTAATTGCCCGGTGAGGGATGACATCATCCTGCATATATGCATAGGAGTCAGTCGTTCCTTTACAGATATAGTGTGCTGGGAACGCATGCATTCAATAGAAAACTGAGCAGGCAGGTAAAGTATTAGTACCTAAAGTGTATTAGTGCACAAGAGACATAGAATGTCAGTTCTGTAGTAAAGAGCTGCCTAATCGCAGTTTTATAAAACTTAGGTTTAGTTCTGCTTTAATGCATCAAATGTATTTTCTGAATGCAAGTTTTATAAGCATCTGTGACTTGCAGCACATTGTACTGTACGAGTCTAGCATGGAAGGAGAATCAGTACAGGGAGCCAATCTGTAGTACGGCAGTGTTCTTAGGCCAACAAGAAGCATGCTTAGAGGAGTAGAGAGCAGAGAGAGAGAGAGAGAGAGGAGTTCATCAGTCTGCTGGTTCACCTTTTACTATTTAATCATAGGATCTCAAATGCCCATATACACGAGTGCTAAGTTCTAGTTTTGTGTCCTGACTGAATTAGATTGGCAACCAACAGCTGCTTCCAGCCACTTCTCGCAAGTTAAATTGTTCAACAGCCATAGACTGACTCTGCTCCTAATTATGCACAGAGTTCCTGAGAGTTTAACCAGACCTATAAATCCAGCCAACTATTTTGTTGAGAAGTGACATGAAATGATCTTCATGTAAAACAATTGATAACGCTCACCTATGATAATAAGGCACTCGTTGGGATCCAATTCCTCTGTAAAGAGTCGTGACGCTATCAGCTCAGCATTGATAAGGAAGCGGATCTCTTCTTGGACAAGACCAGAGCTTGTCACACCACCACCAACATAGCGGTTAGCAAAATCCACCTAATTCAGAAGAAAAAAAAAAAAGCAGACAATAAGCATTTTCATTGAATACCCTAAAATGTCCTGCAAATGGCATCATCAGCTATCCACAACTGCATATTGTTAAAAAAGCACTGTAATAACACTGTATATAAAAAAAGAATGATAACGCCCATTGATAGTGCTCGGTTTTGGACTGGCTCATGGTGCATTTTCTTTTTTGTAATAAAAAATAAAATAAATTAAAGTGTAATTAAACCCACATGATTAAAAAAATCTGTATTACATGCTGTGCATACTCACCCGGTCACCATGGCATTTGTTTTCTGTATTCTGCAAAAAAAAATGCTCGAGTCTGCTGTTCTTCATCTTCCCCTTTTGATCATGTCCCCAATGCAGTTGAGGAGTTTGCAGAGAAGTGTTGGCAGATAGTGCACATGTTCAGATTTCAGTGAGTTTCTATGCCAAGCATTTCCTCCCCATCACATCTGAGAAGCCCATGTCAGTGATCCAGTCCTCAAGGCGCCCCAACATTATTTTGCACAGGTGATTCCATCAGTTTTGCTGCCTTAGTAAATACCACAGCCGTTTCATCTGAGGGAAATACTGAAAACATGACCTGTTGGGGGTGCCTTGAGGACTTCACCATTAGGATTGCTTGTTTATAAATAAATCCAGTATTTTATTCATTATGTTCAATGGGGCAATAAACATATGAACACCACAAATGTAGGCAGCGTACAACAAACTGCAAGCAACCCAATATGATTGTAAATGGACTAAACCAGCCTTCTCAACCAGGGCTTGGTGGGGGTTACCCCAGGGGTTTCTTAGGGTTCCTTGAACATTGAGCAATGGCAGATTGATCTATACTGACCACCAATGCAAGTGGCAATTTTACAATCACTAGGGTGACCCCTCCATTCTCACCATCTGCATTTCTTTTCAGTTTTATTGTTCATTTAGTTTGAAGAAATTACTGAAAACAATTTCCCTATAAAGCGTGTTTGTTTTTTAAATACTTAAGATATGTCATATTCTTTATTTAAAACTTTCTACAATGTACTGATCAAGCAGATGTAAGCTGTAGGCATACATTTAGGAAGGGCTCCCTAAGAGCTAAAAAATATTTTAGGTGTTGCTCTAGCGTATAATGATTGAGAAAGGTTGGACTAAACCAAGGTACAGGATGCTTTCCATCTAGCTGTCAGTAAAGCCTTTACATTTCATATCACACTTCCATGCCCTGATAAACACAGTTTGGAAAGACAGATCTATCAATCTTACATCAGCATCCAAACCTATTGACCTTTAGCTGTCCATGCCACACAATACTATGTCATTTATCAGCAAAGGATCACTGGCCTACAACACACGGTGGGAAAACAGGTCCCGGGGACATCTAACCCTGTCAAAACATTCTGAATGGGAACATATTATTCTGTTTTGATAATTAAATTATGGCAGCATCAGGAGGAGCATCAAGTATGAAGCTGGCAGCCAAGAAATTCAGCCTGTGCATGCAGTGGAGACGTTGTGGAGTGAAGTTTGGAGGGGAGAACACTAAAGAAAATGTATTGCTACTAGGGTTGTCCCAAAACCACTTTCTTAGGACCGAGTACAAGTACCGATACTTTTTTTCAGGTACTCGCCGATACCGATACTTTTTTTTTTTATGTCATGTGTCAGTATTTTTATTTATTTTACAATTTACATTTTTTGTTTTTTTACAATGCTTCCTTGGGGGGGGGGGGGGGGGTGGATGTGTCAGTGTGTTATTTTTTTTTTTTTAATATGTATTTTTTACAATTAATTATTTTTATTATTTATTGCTATTTTTTTTCTTAGCCCTGTTGGGGGGCTTTGGTGAGATATCAGGGGTCTTAACAGACCTCTGACATCTCCCCTTTGATACAGAGAAAGGGACTAGGGACACAGATTCCCCAGTCTTTTTCTCAGCTGTGCTGAAAATGAATGGACAGGGGACAGAGGCTCCTCTCCATTCATGAACTGAAGCATCGTAAACACAGTTTACGATGCTCAGTTATATAAATGGACAGAGTCAGTGATCACTGACTCTGTTCATTCAGAAAAGGTAGGAGCCGGATTTAGCGGCTCCTACCTCCGCTCTCCATCCTGACAGAGGGGGGAGTGCGGCGGCACGGAGAATGGTACAGGGCACGGAGGGGGAGAGCAGCGACACGGAGGGGGAGAGCAGCGCACGGAGAATTGACACAGGGCACGGAGGGGGGAGCGCAGCGCACGGAGGATTGACACAGGGTACAGAGGGGGAGAGCCGCTCACAGAGGATTGACACAGGGTACAGAGGGGGAGAGCCGCGCACAGAGAATGGACACAGGGCACGGAGGGGGGGGGAGCAGCGGCACGGAGGGGGAAAGTGCAGCGCACAGAGAATTGACACAGGGCACGGAGGGGGGAGAGCCGAACGGCAGCGGCACGGAGGGTGGACACAGGAGAATGGAGGGAGAGCGCAGAACGGATGGGAAAATACAGGGATACAGGGAAAGTCAGGTATCAGTAAAGTATCGTAGCATTTTCCCCGAGTAAATGCTTGGTATCAGTCCCGATACCTATACTAGTATCGGTATCGGGACAACCCTAATTGCTACAATCCAGTTTTCATTCACTGTGAGAATTGTCTTGCTAAAAGTAAAAATTTTCATGTACAGTCCATGTACAGTACTTGATATAGTGCTCATCTTGACCCTGTGTTTTCCTTGCACATACGCACATTTTTATTGTTTTGTTTTTTATTTTAAATATCAAGCATTAACTTTCATTTGCATAGGTCAGGGTTAGACAACCCCAACAAAAGAAACCAAAGATCTCGAGGGAGCGAGAGAAAATTTTGTAAAGTGTCATGGCCAAATTTAGGTTATGACAGGGCGATACATCTTGTATTGGTTGTCAATGTGCCCTCCAAGTAATGATTTTCTAACATTGATGATCAAAGAACAAAAAACACCAGCGCTAAAAATGGCTGATGTGTGCAGGGGCATCATGAAACCTCAAGTTAGAAGGAGGTATTCCCAGAGCAGCTGGAAAAAAAATCGTTCTCGGAAGCAACGAGTCTACACAAACATCACCACACTAAAATCCTGCGCTCATGGGGATCCCCATTTTAGTGTGATAACATTGATGATCAGTAACATCAACTTACATTGGTGGTCAGCGAGTCCCCCATTTTAGTGCCTTTATTTTACTGCTCCCCGTTATAGTGCTGTACATCATTAGAGTAGGAAGAAATACCTCCAGTGTTACCATTTTGTCCCTCACTGCCACCATCATATCCCCTAATAGTAGGACTGACTTTCTTCCTCCCAATATGCAGAATGGTGCAGGGAGCAGTGGCAAGAAAATACCTGTTCTGAAACCTAGGACCCCACCTATCCTCTACATCAGGGGTCTCCAAACTGCGACCCTGGGGCTAGATGTGGCCCTTTGCTTGCTTTATCCGGCCTTTGGGGCACTATTCATTTCACTAATATGAGACACTATTTTGCCCCGACACTACAAATGGGGCATAATTCCTGCCACTGACAACCATGGAGCACCATTTCTTCCACTGACGCCAACAATGGGGTGAAATTTCTCCCCATAATATAAACATTGGCCACCGTTTACTCCCACTCATGTCACAAAAATGTTCTATTTCTGATGGCCACAGTCTGCCCCCCTCCCCCCTAAAGTCTGAAGGCCAGTAAACTGCCCCTTTGTTTACAAAGTTTGGAGACCCCTGCTCTACATCATCCACTGATATCAAATAAAAGCATTTGGGATGAATTCAAGGAGGATAGTGGTGAACAGCATGGAAGAATGGGTAGCTAGGTCTTGTCACAGCTTTCCTGCCGCACTCTGCATATGAGCGGCACACTTCTGACCCCCACCCATGTAGGTTACATTAAACTACAAAAGACTCTCTCCACACGTCAAAAAAAAAAAAAAAACTCAAAGGAGTGAATTTCCCCTCACTTCCTGTTGTCTCCCTCCATTTGTAAGTCAGATGTTCCTAACTCTGGGACTGTCTGTTTTCATCTTTGCACCAAACAAATGAACAGAATGGTGGAAAATGGTCCTACAGTAAAACCTTGGTTTGAGAGTAACTTGGTTTAAGAGCGTCTTGCAAGACAAGCAAAATGTTATAATAAAATTTGCCTTGTTATACAAGCGATGTCTTGATATAAAAGTAGCGTCAACTATATAGTATAAAAGAGAAGAGAGGAGCCTCTTGGTGTAGCAATATTTAATGAAGGTACAACATTTAGTAACTTATTGCTACACTTAGATGTGCCTCTTCTCTACCCTGTAAAAAAAATGCTTTGATATACAAGTGCTTTAGATTACAAGCATGTTTCTGGAACGAATTATGCTTGCAAACCAAGGTTTTACTGTACTTTGGTAAAGCACAGGCTCACTTTAAGGACACATATTTATATATTTTCTTATTAAACAGTAACATATCACGGTTTAAATTTTCATGAGCAAGTGGCCCACTCTGTACAGTTTCAACATCAGAAGATGCTGGAATTCAGACTGCTTGCTGCAGCACTAATGCCAAATGTCAAAGTCCTTCTCCACTTGTACTCCTGGGAACCTGGTCAGTAGATGATATGCATATGGTCTGCGGTTTTCAGATGCTCCAAGCACCTGAGGGCAAACTATACAACCAGGCAAAAAAACGATGGGTATCACAGGATGATACTAACAATGCTGCATCTCAGGACAAGTTAGATCAATGCAGTAGTTTGGACAAAACCGTATTGGATAAATCAACTTTGCTACAGGATACACTTCTGCTCTAAAAAAGACTGTGGTAAGATGAGATGAAAGAGTTAAAGTCCTCCAAACGAATCAGTGCACAGTATAGCAGTCTTAAAACACAAGGTATTCCTCACTGTAACCTGCTATGCACTGATCCTGTATGAGGGCTTTTTGATTCCTTTGGTCCCATCTTATTATCTTATTAGAACATATTGTTATACTGTCTTGTTGGATCCCAGGCTCTACTATTCATTTCAAAAGAAGGCTTAGGCAGCCCAGTTTAACCAGTAGGTTAAACAGAATAAAAAAAAAAACGTGATTCCCCCCCTCCACACACATGATGTGGATGGGGGAATCCGCCCGCTGTGCCTTTGTATTCTGACAGCAAGGAGAAATTAGAATACAGTGATCAGCAGAAATTTACAACAGGGCGGTTGTACACAAGTCAATCAGTATGGCCTTTGGATAGCCCAATCATGCAAATCTTGATGCCTGCACAGTAGGTATTATGTTGCCTGTGCACACACATCTACTACAGCCTCTCACTTTGTAACTCCATTCACATTTAAGTGTTAATCTGCTGGTTTCCTTACAAATGAGTATGCAGAATCCCATTCCTTCGAAATGTCACTGTTCCCACTATGCTCAGTTGCCTTATGTTCAACAGAGTACATGAGCTTTTTTAGTGCAATCAGATGTTTTTGATCCCACAGTCTTCAATAATGCCATAAATTGGCTATATATGTATTCTTGTGCACAATTATTTTTTTCCCCATAGGAATCCCTCTTTCTCATTCAGAAATGCTCTCCTTCCCTCGCCCAACTCAGGAAAAACCCACAAGCTTCATAAACATGCAAACATGCCTGTAAAATGCTTCAAAATCACCAGGAATAAGCTCTGCTCAGGGGTGACAGCAAGATCAATGAAAGTGGCACTGTACAGTATGGGTAATGACTGGGGACACTGAAGAAATACTTTTTATATTTTGACTGCATGCAGGAGACTAGAACAACACAAAATGTAACCTGCTATTTTCAGGCACATCTATACAGACTATGCATAGGCAGTCACATGACAGTAGCTGAAAATTTGCTTTTTAGAGATAATATATATATATATATTTTTTTTTTTAAAAACATAATGTCCCTGATTATTTAACTGTTAGCAAACCCATCTATGCAGACTTGATTTCATATTTCTTCATTAAAATCCAACTAAATTGTATATCAAGTTTTGAAGGGAGTAGGGAATAATAATAATGCCCATCAAGTTGATTTTGCCCTTTAACTTTATTAGGGAGATTTTACCTCAATTCCTGTCTCAGTGACAATCTAAAACAGTAATAATCAGAAAAATATACAGAAAAATCTCCCCTAAATTAAAAAAAAAACAAAAAAAAACACAACAGTTAAAAAAGGGGAGGTGCTACACCTCTTTTCCAACTTCTACAAATATTTGCAAAATGTGTATGAGCTGGAGTGGTGCTTGGAAAAAGGTTATTATACAAATTCATTGATGCAATGCATTATACAATTTCCATAAAAATGAACACTCACCTGCAGCATCCCATGTCCATTGCCTTCAATTGTACCTTCGCATGTAATGTGCAGTCGCCTCAGCTGCTTTGTTGATCTAATCAAGTATTAACACATTAGTAACCTACTTGCAAAATATTACATAAATATATAAAACAGAAACTTGGAGTACAGTACAGAACACAGGATTTAGTCATAACCAATGGTTTTATGCAGCTACCTACAGGTGAATGGACACTGGCAAAGAAAAAAAGCTGTAGGGACATCTATGCAACTCCTAAGACTCCCAGCAAGCCTCAGTTTTGTAGCAAGTGATCAAGAAACCATAAGAACATAGGGGAAGGGACGGTGTCCCGATATGTATTCCATGAAATTAACTTTAAAATGCTATTTTATTAATTGTAATGTACACAGGATCTTCGTCATAATCATGGGGTGTCCAAAAGCAGTCCAATTTAGGGATGAGCAGCGCAGCACACGATGCCAACGAGCCCACAAAACAAACGGGTCAAGAAGGGCCTCAAAACAACTCAGAGCAGCTTGCAGCACCTTATGCTGGCCATACACCCCACGAAAAATCGTCCGAAAGAACTTTCGAAAAACGAAAGTTCTTTCGTGAGTGCAAACGAAAGTGCCATCATGTAATGGGCGATAAATCGTTCAGTGGACATTAAAAAAAAAAAAATGGTTAGTTTTTTTTACATATACCTAGTGCAGAAAGTTCGGACGGGAAACACATTAACCTTCCGATTTATCGTTCGTTCGGCCGAAAATTTCCAAACTTGTCCTTCGTTTTTTCGGCTCAAAAACGTCCAAACGATTTTCGATTTTGTGCCCATTAACTGGCCGAAAAACGAAACATCTTTCTTTACGACCGATTTTCGGCCGAATTTTCGTATAGTGTATGGCCAGCATTAAGCCTGAAACTGGCATCAGAGAAGGCCTAAATGTCTATCTGGTAAAACATGTAAACAGAAGACCAGGTGGCAGCCACAAAAATCTGAGAAAACGGATGCTTGATGCTGAAAAGCCAAATGAAGCATTAATGGATCTGACAGAGTTCACCTTAAGCCCTGGTTCACACTGGTGTAATTTGACATGTCAAATCGGTGGCATTTGCCGGCAATAGCACCATCCTAAATCGGTGCGACAGCCCATCTGCGGTGCTGCACTGATTTCAAAAAGTAGTTTCTGTATTACTTTTTGTGATTTCGGCTTGCGATTTACATTGACATCTGTGCAGAAACCTGCACAGATGTCTCTGTAATGGTGGCCGAAATCGGAACTGACAAGTGGGAGTGAAATTGTGCGAGTTCAGCTGAACTCGCACGGCTTCACTCCCGCAGCCCAGAGTGAACCTGGGCTAACAGGGAAGGGAAGAGCCATAACCTTTAGATCAGCCGTCGCCAACCAGGGGTTCTGCCGCAAATCAACATTTTTGGCAGATGTATACCCAGTGTTCTCTTAGCACGCATTGATACCCAATGTCTCCTTTGTGGTTACAGCTCCTGTGAACCCAGAGGGAGGCGCCCAGAGTAGTAGAGAGCCGGAGGTGATGGATAATGAGGCGAGATCCAATGAGGAGTCTGTGTAGGGCAGCAGCTGCACAGTGCGGGGGGTGTATAGACTGGACTTTCAGGTGAGATGCTTGGGATGGAATGACTGAGCCCATGCTGCCAGAATGTTGAGTTTTAGCAGTCAGGAGAAAAGAAAATGGATGTACGGCACTTCCTTCAAGGGGGCTACAATCAGATCCAAGTTCTTCACACAGGCATTAACTTAAGGTCAGCTCTGGGACCAAAGTGCCTTGTCATGAGTGGAGGGTTAGAAGTTTGTCCCTGGGCAGGGAGATCCTGGACAGGGTCGTACCCAACATGCAGACCAGGTACTCCAAGTAGTGGAGTTGGTTCCAGAAATTACCACAGGTCCAATTGATGTTTTGTAAAGTTTGCACTGCCCACTGTACTTATCTGGGTACACCACAAGTGGTGTGTTTTCCTCAACGGGACTTTGAATTGGAAGACTGGGTTTGTTTAGTGACAACAAATAGGTCAAAAGAGGTATCAAAATAGTATAAATGTATTGATTAAATTAAATGACGGCCAGGACTTGACATGAAAGACAGCATCCAGGTGACCAAGGGGAATAAACATGGGCAATACACTAGTCGGGGGCAAAATTATTCAATCAGAAATGATAACAAGACATAAACAACAAAAATTTAGATTGCAAGACCCGAGAAACTGTCTATACAGTGGAGACAGATATTCCAATGTTAGGGATAGGGATGTGGTAAGACTGAGGCTTTTTTCTCACTAAGTTTGGACACCTTACCGTTTCTTTGCCCACTGTACTTTGGCTTAACAGGGATAGGGAGGACCAGCCCTATAGGGGGCGATTCTCCAGATAACCCACAATGTATATCCCCTGGGAAAGGCACAAAGCAAAGACTGGTGTCAGCACCTTGGTGGAAACCCAGAGGACCAAGAATAGGCGACAAATTGGTAATGCTGCCCGCCCACGGCAAAACGCAGATAGTGTTGATGAGAAGAAGAGATGGGAATGCGCAAGTAAGCATCCCAAATATCTACGGAGGTCATAAAGTTCCAGAGGAAAAGGGAGGCAACTACTGACCAGGCTGATTCCCTGCAGGACTTTGGAACCTGTAGGAACAAGTTGAGCGTCTTCAGTTCCAGATTCAGCAGAACTCCAAGGTGGACTTGCTGGGGGGTTTCAGATCTTTATCCTGCTGCATAACTCAAGTGTGCTTGAGCTTTAGGTCACAAAACGAATAAACAGAATGCTATATTAGTTTTATGCCAGATGTAATGGGATGCACACCTTCCAAAAAGGAAGACATTTGTCTCATCGGTCCACAGAATATTTGTCCAAAAGTCTTAAGGGTATTCCAGATTGTTTTTTTTGGGCAATAGTGAGGCAAGCCTTTGTGTTTTTGTTGAACAGCAGAGGCTTTCACCTTGGAACTCTTCCATGGATCCCATTTTGTCCAGTCTCTTTCTTATGTTTGAAAATGACAATTGCAGTTTAGGAGTTAACCACTAGGGGGCGCTGTAGTGGTTAAGTGTGACTTCATATGTGTTTCTAACTGTAGGGGGGACGGGGCTGGACATGTGACGTCAGTGATCGTCTTTCCCTATATCACACACACCGGCGGCGATCGGGTCCGCGGGTGCGGTCACGGAGCTTCGGACCGGGCAGCGCGCGACCCACGACTGGGCACTTAAAGAGGACGTACCCATAGGTCATTGTGCCCAGCCGTGCCATTCTGCCGACTTATATCGGCATTAAGCGGTCCTCAACTACTTGCCGACCAGCCGCCATAATTTTACGGCGGCAGGTCGGCTCCCCTGCGCGAAAGCTCTCACGCAGGCCACTAGGGGCGCGCGCCCCCGCCCGTGCCCGGCGGCGCGATCGCCGCCGGGCACACGCGATCGCTCGTTACAGAGCGGGGGGCTTTGTGTGTAAACACACAGCTCCCGGTCCTGTCAGGGAGAGAAATTCTGATATTCTGTTCATACAGTGTATGAACGGAAGATCAGTCATTTCCCCTAGTGAGGCCACCCCCCCTACAGTTAGAACACACCCAGGGAACATACTTAACCCCTTCCCCGCCCCCTAGTGTTAACCCCTTCCCTGCCAGTGGCATTTTTATAGTAATCCAATGCATTTTTATAGCACTGATCGCTATAAAAATGCCAATGGTCTCAAAAATGTGTCAAAAGTGTCTGCCATAATGTCGCAGTACCGAAAAAAAAAAAAAAAAACGCTGATCGCCGCCATTACTAGTAAAAAAAAAATATTAATAAAAATGCCATAAAAATACCCCCTATTTTGTAAACGCTATAACTTTTGCGCAAACCGATCAAAAAACGCTTATTGCAATTTGTTTTACGAAAAATATGTAGAACAATACATATCGGCCTAAAAACGGAGGGAAAAAAAATAGTTTTTATATATTTTTGGGGGATATTTATTATAGCAAAAAGTAAAAAATATATATTTTTTTCAAAATTGTCGCTCTATTTTTGTTTATAGCGCAAAAACTAAAAACCGCAGAGGTGATCAAATACCACCAAAAGAAAGCTCTATATGGGAAAAAAAGGACGCCAATTTTGTTTGGGAGCCACGTCGCACGACCGCGCAATTGTCAGTTAAAGCGACGCAGTGCCGAATCGCAAAAAGCACACCGCCGGAGGGCTTCATTCTAAGGTAAGTATTTTATAATTTGCTAGTATGCAATGTACATTATACCATTGTCTGGCAGAGTTTAAAAAAAAAAAAAAGAATGCGGTTTACTACCGCTTTAAGTGTAACAAATGTGTAAAAAATAAGGAAGGGGGCACATACTTTTTCACAACACTGTATCTTATTCAAGGAGGGACCAAACAGGTATTCGTATTCAAAGGGCAGACGTTCAAAAGGTCCCCCATTAGGAACAGGGCTCTGCCACAGCGAGATCATAGCCTTTGTGCTGTATAGCAACCTGCAGGTAACTCAACACGATGCACCATGTGCCAAGGTGAGTGCCTACATAAGTTCCATTGCCTGAAGCAACATTACAGGCCTCCCCACTTCTTTCATCCAGCAAAGTAGAGAGAAGAGGTCCATCGTCTAAAGACACCTGAAGGTAGCTGCATAACCATAGGTTTAAGATTAGGATCTCGTGTCCTCTATTTTACGACTAGGGGAAAAAGAAAATGTATTTCCTTAAATTTTATTAGCATGTTGATGAATATATACCATAGCGGTATACTTACTTTTCCCATTCAGGAAACCGCTCTAAGTATTGCCTTGTAAAGGTTACCAATCCTGTAGGTCCTGGAAAAAAGATAAAAGTAGTAAGTCTCTACAAATTACGTCAATGGTAAACTTCTTCCAATACTTCAGTTCTCCATGATCACTTACAAGCAAAATGCCACACTGTTTTCTTATATTTTTCAGAGACCCTGGTGATAAGACATCACCAGAACCTGCAGTTTCACAGAAATTGTACAATTATAAAGGCAAATGGTGGTGCCATGATCCCAAACTGGATTCTTAACACTGAATAATAGATATATCATCGAGCCAAAATGTAAAAAAAAAATAGGATTTTATAATCCTTCTCTGAGTTCATGGACGGACACTTAATCTTGACAACGTGGGAAATAGCCTTCCTTTAGAAGTGACTAGGCAGAAAGTGTAAACTTCAAAGCTGAACAGCCCCGCCCAGGGTGCGGTCCTACTGACTATATCCCCTCAGCCTGCACCAAGCATAAAACCAAAATCCAAAGTAGATTTGAAATAAAGCCTTCAGGCTTATGGGCCCGAAGGGAGCCATGTCTTCTCTTTAACTAGGCAGAAAAAAAAACTGAACTGCTTGGTGCAGGCTGAGGGGATATATAGTCAGTAGGACCGCACCCTGGACGGGGCTGTTCAGCTTTGAAGTTGTTAACACTTTCTGCCTAGTCACTCCTAAAGGAAGGCTATTCCCCACATTGTCAAGATTAAGGCTGCGTCCGTCCATGAACGAAAGGGAAACTTTTTCTATGCTATACAATGAAAAGCAACTAATGGACCAGGAGACCTAGAATTAATTCACTAGCCTATATACAGGTGTGGATTGCCGTCCTGAATTAGACATAGAACAAAATAATTAATCCAGGAACAGAGCACTGATAAAGGGAACCATTCAGTACCATCTTTACCTGGGCGCTGACCTTGGATTATTTTGTTCTATATCTTTCCTATAGCCTTTTGGGATGAAAGAAGCTGCTGCAAAAAAACTTGTGCATTTCCTTGTGGTGACAACAGTGGACAATTGCTGCACAATGGCCACTTGCAGTCTCCATGAGATGTTTGTGTGATGTGATTACAATGCAGGAACACAGTTGGAAGACCGGGGCAAAGTGCTGTCACCCTAGAACAAAAAAAGCCTGAATAAGGATCTTCCTGGCAGAAGTACCATGAAAGCTTCAGAATTTAAATTAACTGTTGGAATTTTACATTAAAGATTTAAATCTTGTATGTGATTTTAGTGGGTAAATTTACATATACTTTAAACCACTTGCAGACTGCGCTATAGCCAAATGATGGCTACAGTGCAGCTGGCTAGTTCCAGGAGGCCATCATATGTGCTGCCGGGCTCTGTGCTGACAGTGTCATGAGGACACTGCTGATCAAAGATTGAGGTAAAGAGCCAATCAGTGGCCCTTTACAACATGATCAGCTGTGTCCAATCACAGCTGATCATGGATGCAAATAGAAGTCAGTTATCGGTACCTTAGAAGAGAGCCGATAACCGGCTTCTCTAAAAGGGACAGCGTTCTGATCATCAGTGCAGTCCCAACAGTGCTGTCAATCTCTGCCCACCAGTGCCTCCTCCTCGGTGTCACCTACTAGTGGCCATCAGTGAAAGGGAAAAATTATCTGTTTGCAAAGTTTTATAACTTTCAATTGTAAGCAAAATCTTCTGCAAAAGACTGCCACTTACGTCTTTCGGTGACTCTTCGAAAGTAACAGAAGAGCGTTTTTAACTTCTCAGATTTTCTTGGATTTTTACCATCAAACAACCTGAAAATTAAAAGTAAAAAGTAAATGCAAGTAAAACCTTCAATTATATTGACAGTTTTACATATTAAATTGTAACTTTTTTTTTTGCATTATCTCCCAGTAGCCTGTTATATAAGAAATGTACTCTCAAGAACAAAAGGCATAATAGACAACCAATAAATAATTTTCTCTGTGTATTGCAGAGTGTCCAAACTGCCCCCTTATTGACAGTAGACTTCACAATCATAAAAGGGTGAGAAGCTTTTGAGAAATAAGCTTTCAGTGCAATGTAGTTTCTTCAAGATCCATCTTATGACCCGCAGCCTACTGGTAGAAAACAAATCTCGCCACACAGTACCCTGACTGAAAATAGCATGTATTCACATTATGTGCCTTCATGCTTAGCTGGAATAATGCAATACATTCATGTTTAAGAGCACTGCCTCAGGAGCCTAGTGAGAACAAAGGCACCTGAAAGCGCAAATGTATTGACATGGAAAAGTTTAGATGGGCTCCAACAGAAGAGTTGTCCCTTTTGGCTAAATTACAAATGTTAAATTAAAATAATGTTTAATAACAATTTATTTGGGTCTGGAAGTAACCCTATAATAGGTTTTTGACTTACAAAAAAAATTGCCTTGAACATCCATAAGAATAAATGTATACATCAAGAAATCACAGAAAATAGACATATAATACTGTTCAAAGTGGATACAAATTGATGCGACAAACATTCAATAGACATACAAGGAGATACTCATCATTAGGCCTCTCTAACATAAGGAAAGTTTAATGTGCAGTAACTCATAGCAGCCATTTAGATTTCTGCACATTAATGAAGGTAACTAATAAAAACTACTGATTTTTTTTTTTTCTAAGCTGGAAAACCAACCAAACGATATCTTTAGAAAAACCCAGTTCATACAAATAGATAGTATTTTAATATTCCGTTTTTTAATATTCATAGTGGATGAGTGGTTATAACTTTCAGTAAATGTTATTTCAGACAAAAAGTGAGGCTTACTGACCTACAATTATCCAAAAGCATTGCATGAAATTTTATGTATTTCGGAAAATGTTATCCTTTTTTACAGCCAATATGTAAATCTGTACCACACAAGCTGCTGTACCAGAAAAAACGAAGAATTGAGCCAGTCTCCTCTCCACCCTGCGAGCAGGTGTCAGGGCATTGGGGGAACATCTTCTGAATCTTGACAGGTGTAGAATACCTCCACGTTAACAATTTCAAACCGGATTCCTGGTGTTTGGAACAAACAGAAAAACAGAATTCTCTCCACCTGCTTATCTGCAAGGATATTTGGAAATATATGGAAGTTGATAAGTCAGCGGTGGGGAAACAAGCAGACAGTAAGTTGGGATTTATTGAGACATAAGAGTTCAAACATAGTGAGGCAATGTCTGAAGGAATCCGGGGCATGGTAGATAGCCAAGAAAATGAGCCAACTGTAACTTTTGCCAGAAAGATAATCCCACAAAGGTCAGATCATCCAAAATTTGATGTCTGGTAACCCAGCATCCAGCCACTATGAAATGCCCGGCCTGAAAAAGGCCATCGGATTTCAATGGCTGAAATCTTGAGTCACGTAGGCCGGTACTGAAGGCGGGGCTCCCTACTACGGGGGTAAGCGGAGAAGGACTCAGAACTATACAGGAAAACCGGAACACTTTGGAGCATACGAGCCAGGTTTCACCCATAGTAGGGTGGGTGAGAACGGAGGTAGGCAGGGCTGTCCAGAACCAAGGCACAGAATCCATCGGAAACTCTGTCAATACCTGTTCCACCTGTACCCACTATTTGAGAGGCCAGCGGCGGCACCAATCCAGCAACCTAGTCAGGTGACACGACACATGGTAGAAGTTAGCATCTGGCAGAACCATAACCCCCCCCCCCCCACAGTTTCAGCAGTGAAAATAGCATCTGGGCCCATAGGACATTCACAAGAGCCAGATTGACCACTCAAGAAAAGGGACTTTGAATAAGGGTTGGAAGGGCCTGAAGGGGGTATAGCAGGCATGGCATGATGTTCATTTTGAAAATGCTACAACGTCCGCACCATGTAAACAGACCGTTCTGCAAATTGGGATTATGGGGCATTTATAACAGGGTCAGATTTAGCCTGCCTGTTCTGGGGGTGCAGTAAAGTCAGGGGGCATACTGTCAACACACCTTCATTTGATCACCTCTACCTAACACTCCCGGTTTTTCTGTCGCGCCAGCTCTCTCCTTTGGCTATGTGTGAATCACCGATTGACTGTCACACTGTCTGACAGATTGAGTAGTCTACCACTACTTCTGGGTACTGTAGATGTGGGGCAGGAGTGAACAGGAAATACTAGTTCTATGCGTATCAACAAGGCTGCAAAAAAAACAAACAAACAAACACGCATGTACTAGGCCAGCTTCTCGCAACTTTTTTCAGTCATAGCAGCCTTTAAAAAAGTATGCAAAATCACTAGACACCCCAGTCCCAAACTGCATTTATTGGGCTGAAGGACATGGTTATCTGTGCTGGATGAGGAGGTCATCCTCTCTTTGGCACCACATTGGGGAGCACCGTATCTCAAAGTCCCCTTATACTTCAGGGGCCCACAACACATCATAGTCAGCCTCAATCACATTAGAGTTTGCCTCCCCCCCTCAAAAGTCCAGTTCCCCTTCACAAATGGAGGACTACCTTCAAATCTGCAACTACAGCATCATAGAAGGGGGGCAGATATTGGAGCAGGTCTGGATAGAAGCAGGTCTTTCAGCCTATACTTCTTCTTCCACCCTTGATCAAGGTTATGTTTCCAAGGTGCAGACAGGCACTTAGTGCATCCTAGTGTGCATCCTAGTCTGCTCCCCTGAACCATTGAAACAAATGATGCAGCGCAATGGATAGAGGCAGAGCACTGTGCAGTCAGTCCAACTTTGCATCACCAAGAATGTGTGCTGCCTCTCAGTCTTTCCACTTCATTAAAATGTTAGTTTTTTTTTTGGGGGGGGGGGGGGGGGGCGTGATGAAACCTGGAAGACACAGCCCATCCCGGCACTGCCTTCGATCCGGCCTCGATATACAACCAAAAATGTCCCATTTAAAATATAGATGAGAGCAATCTGCAAAACACCACAGTAAAAATACTTAACACCGTATGCTGTCATTGAGATAACATTAAATGTGGTCTGAATCTAAAAAGAATTTGAGATTTCTTCAAGAATGCTGAACATACCCTGATTTTATGCCAGCAGACCATGGAAACCAACATTATGGCCAAAAACAAGCACACCACAGACAGCTAGCTCTAGCTTGCATGATTATTACTGTGGAGAGAACAAGAGCAAAACACTCTCTGGCCAGCAAAATCTATTAGCAATTAGATCGTGGCATTACTGTGCTGCTAGCAACATTTATCTACACAAATTGGACAGCATCTATAATTTAATGCTGATTGGATCTCATTATCCCAATTTTAAGCCATCACTGGAGAATGTGTTTTTTCCCCAGAGTGATTGGCATCAATGTCAGTTTCCGATTCCCCCATGATTTCACTTTCTCTTAAATAACAAGGCATGATTTCCAATCAAAGGCATACCCAGAATATATCTAGAAATTTTGATTTCCAATGTTTCTTGTTTGGAACTTTCCTATCTATTTTCTATTTCTATTCAGCGTTTGTACATAAAATGAGAAATGTGGCTACTCTCATTTATATGTATAATTACAGACTACCGTTTCCCACTTTGTAGTGCGGCACAATGGTTGGGCTTTAAAACGTAATTTTTTTTCAGCAAAAGTTGATTTCTAAACGTCAGCTTTGATTACCAATTCCTTCATTTAGTTGTCAAGAGATATTACGCCAACCTAAAAAAATGCCAATTAATGAAATCTAAAGTAGGGTATACACGGACCGAAAACTGTCCAGTTCCTGCAGAACCGGCAGACTTTCAGACCACTGACTGTTCAACAGAAGCTGGTCTAGCGGTAGGCTCCTGTCAAATGATCAATGCTGGAAAACCAGCATTCTATCAGCACTTTTAGCCAATGACTGCTGGGGGAGGCCGTCCCTGTCTGGAGAACCCAGTGATGATTGCTAGAGGCTATAGCCACTGGAAATAAATCGCATGTAAAAATACGACATGCTGGTTGTAACCAAGTAGATCGATAGAGTACAGTCAGACCTAACTGCACATGAATATTTCCAGAGCCTGCCAATCACATGATATTGTAGGAAGATGACATCTAAATATTTTACAAATGTAATTCTAAATAAGCCACATCTGTCAAGTGCACTGGTTAGGTGACTAATTAATTTAACAATTGCTTTGATAAATTAACCCAACAGAATAACTAAAACCTCTAATTAACCCCTTCATGGGATCCCTTTTTCTGGTAGGCCCCCACATATGCCTATGGAGCATGTAAACACACCCAGACATTATAAATGGAGACGTGAGCAACATCTGCTTTCCTGGGAATGAAGAATGCAAATCCCAGAATCTATCCAATTAAGAAACACTGCTAAGTAAATGTAGCAAGCAAGGCAATGCTTCTTGTGAAATTAAGTCATTGACAAATGGCTTCCAGGAAAGATTTTTCCTCCGGTGAGTCAGAAGTCTTTTATATTTATTTCACTTTTTGTAAGAGCTTCTGTCAAGCCTACCACGTAACTCTGCTACAATTTAACAAAAAGGCAGATGCATGCATTCTGAGCGCCAGCCAAAGAAGAGACTGTTTATCTTCAGCCTTCCATCTTTCAGGCAAATCAATACTAATCAAAACAGATCTTTTAATAGATACTTAGAAATGCAAAATACTGGCCTGAACAAACTGGCACAGAACCCTAGGATTACACCCTAGTCATGCAGAATACCAGAGAATAGCCTGAACAAACTGGCACAAAACCCTAGGATTAGACCTTAGTCATGCAGAATACTGAGGTATAGCCTGAACAAACTGGCACAGAACCCTAGGATTAGACCTTAGTCATGCAGAATACATGAGTATAGCCTGAACAAACTGGCACAAAACCCTAGGATTAGACCTTAGTCAAGCAGAATACTGAAGTATAGCCTGAACAAACTGGCACAGAACCCTAGGATTAGACCTTAGTCATGCAGAATACAGGAGTATAGCCTGAACAAACTGGCACAGAACCCTAGGATTAGACCTTAGTCAAGCAGAATACTGGGGTGTAGCCTGAACAAACTGGCACAGAACCCTAGGATTAGACCTTAGTCATGCAGAATACAGGAGTATAGCCTGAACAAACTGGCACAGAACCCTAGGATTAGACCTTAGTCATGCAGAATACCAGAGCATAGCTTGAACAAACTGGCACAGAACCCTAGAATTAGACCTTAGTCATGCAGAATACCAGAGTATAGCTTGAACAAACTGGCACAGAACCCTAGGATTAGACCTTAGTCAAGCAGAATACTGGGGTGTAGCCTGAACAAACTGGCACAGAACCCTAGGATTAGACCTTAGTCATGCAGAATACAGGAGTATAGCCTGAACAAACTGGCACAGAACCCTAGGATTAGACCTTAGTCATGCAGAATACCTGAGTATAGCCTGAACAAACTGGCACAGAACCCTAGGATTAGACCTTAGTCATGCAGAATACTGGGGTATAGCCTGAACAAACTGGCACAGAACCCTAGGATTAGACCTTAGTCATGCAGAATACAGGAGTATAGCCTGAACAAACTGGCACAGAACCCTAGGATTAGACCTTAGTCATGCAGAATACTGGGGTATAGCCTGAACAAACTGGCACAGAACCCTAGGATTAGACCTTAGTCATGCAGAATACAGGAGTATAGCCTGAACAAACTGGCACAGAACCCTAGGATTAGACCTTAGTCATGCAGAATACAGGAGTATAGCTGGAACCCAAGGGCTCAGAATCCAAACATTAGACCTTAGTCATTAAGTTAATGTAAAACACTAGTAACCATTTTGCTGAATATGAACTCTAGGCAGATGTAAAAGACAAATTAACCGCTTGACCGCCAGAAGGATTTACCCCCTTCCTGACCAAGCCCTTTTTTGCAATACGGCACTGTGTCGCTTTAACTGACAATTATGCAAGTTGTACCAAAACAAAAGTAACGTCCTTTTTTTCCCACAAATAGAGCTCTCTTTTGGTGGTAATTGATCACCTCTGCGATTTTTATTTTTTGGGCTATAAACAAAAGTAGCAACAATTTCGTAAAAAAGGCAATATTTTTTACTTTTTTTTTTATTATAGCAAAAATAATTTCCTCCTCAGTTTAGGCCAATATTCTTCTCCGTATTTTTTATATTTTTTCCAAAATCCCAATGAGCGTATATACAGATTGGTTTGCGCAAAAGTAATTGCGTCTACAAAATAGGAGATTGATTTATGGCATTTTTATTATTAATGGCAGCGATCTGCGATTTTTATCGTGACTGACATTGCGGCGTACAGATCTGACACTATTTTGGGACCATTGGCATTCATACAGTGCTATAAAAAGGCACCGATTACTGTGTAAATGTCACTGGCAGGGAAGGGGTTAAACTCTGTGTTCTAACTGTAGGGGGGTGGGCTCACTAGAACATGGCAAATGAGGTTCAATGTAGAAAAATTTAAAATAATGCATTTGGTGGCAAAAATATGAATGCCATCTATACACTGGGGGGAGAACCTCTGGGGAAATCTAGGATGGAAAAGGACCTGGGGGTCCTAGTAGATGATAGGCTCAGCAATGGTATGCAATGCTAAGCTGCTGCAAACAAAGCAAAAAGAATATTGGCATGCAAAATAAGGAGACCTAACTAATTAAGACACCATTGGCTGCTTGAAACCAAATGTTTGTCACCAATTAGGTCAAGGGAAAGGGGGAAAAGGGATTTTGGGGGGACTATTCACGGCACTGGTTAAACACAGTATAATAAAAATAACAAGTATTTATTGAACATAAAACAGGTATCATAAAACAACATTTAAAGACAATCCCCACATTGCACAACAGTAAGTTATACACAAACTATGTCTGCATGTAAGGAGTTGATCGCCTCAAATATTGGCATGCATTATAAAGGGTATCAACTCCAGAAATAAAACGATAAATCACATAATACAAGACACTGGTCCGGCCGTATCTAGAGTATGCTGTCCAGTTCTGGTTACCAGTCCTCAGGAAGGATGTACTGGAAATGGAGCGAGTACAAAGAAGGGCAACAAAGCTAATAAAGAGTCTGGAGGATATTAGTTATGAGAAAAGGTTGCGAGAGCTGAACTTATTTTCTCTGGAGAAGAAATGCTTGAGAGGGGAGAAGATTTCAATTTATAAATACCAGACTGGTGACCCCACAATAGGGATAAAACTTTCACGGAAAGGAGTTTAACAAGACATGTGGCCACTCATTAAAATTAGAAGAAAAGAGGTTTAACCTTTAACTGCGTAGAGGGTTCTTTACTGTAAGGGTGGCAAGGATGTGGAATTCCCTTCCACAGGCAGTGGTTTCAGCGGGGGGGCATCAATGGTTTCAAGTAACTGTTAGAGAAGCATCTGAATGACCACAACATACAGGGATATACAAGGTGATACTGACATATAATCACACATATAGGTTGGACTTGATGGACTTGTGTCTTTTTTCAACCTCACCTACTATGTAACATGACAGAGATCACTGCTCCCCAACACTGGTAGCAGTAGATCCCTGTCATGTAGCTAGGTAGAAGGAAATGCCTTGCTTACAAAGGCATCTCCGCTTTCTGCCTCTCTGTGCCACGATCATGGGCCCACGGGACTGGCAGGCACGCGTTTGCTAGCCGCAGATGACGCAGCGACCTATGGGTAACGTTGTTTTGCGCACCCGTGCCACTTTGCCAACGTATATCGGCGTGAGCCAGTCGCCAAGTTCTAAAGTCTAAAAGGTTGTTTATACCTTAATGCATGGTCTGTGTGTATTGATCCAGAACTGTGCCTGGCTGCAGGTCTTCTTTCCCTCACTTCCTGGTCTCAAAGGCTTTGCTGAGAACAGTGGGAGCCATTGGCTCCTGCAGCTGCCAGTCAAACGCTGTAGGCAGAGCGTGGGGTAGAGGCACTCTGCGTGTGTCTATGGACACACACAGCCCAGGTTGGGAGCGAGCTTTCATGTTTGCCCACAAAGCAAGAGGCATGCTATGGGGAAGACAAAGAACAGAATAACTCAAGATCGTTGGCACGGACACCAGAAAAGGAGGTGGAGGGCGGCTCTGTGCAATACCATTGCGATGAGCAGGTAAGTATAAACCTGCTTATTTTAATAAAAAAAAAAAAAATAGACTTTACAATCACTTTAATGGAGCAATATATCCATACTTGTATTTTTAAATACGGCTTATAAACCTGTTCATCTGAGAAGATATGTTCATATGTTCAGAGCCCATATCAGATAAAGGGTTTCACTTTTTTCTAGTAGCCTTACCTGGATACAGATTAAGAATTTAAGGGGATGTTGCCGGCCCAAATGGTACATGTTGGACATCAATCATATGCAATATCTTCTATTTTTGGAACACTCTGAAGTGGTGCTCATATCAGGTTATATTTTTCTTCTTTACTTCTTTTACAGTTTAAATTTGTGTGGGTCCTTTCCCATTTTACAGGGATGAAGATTTGTGAATTTAAGATTTGTGACTCCTGGTTCCATGTATTTGAATTTAAGTTTCACAAAAGATTTATTGGATTTTTTAGGACAATATACAGCTGTTGCAGGACCACAAGTCCCATGAGGCATTGCAAGGCTGATAATTAGAAGCATGACTCCCAAAGGCAGAGGCATGATGAGGCTTGTGGTTCCGCAACAGCTGAAGGGCCACAGGTTGGGCACCCATGTGCTATGGTGTCGGGATGAAAGCAACTAGTCCCTGTGTAGATGGACTACATTCGCAATTTACTGCATTGGAAGAACCCTTTAACTGCAAGTCTGCAGATTCCCTTTTACTTGAATTGTTTAATGTGGCTAACCCAAGACTCAGTTTGAGAGTGGATACCCTGCGCTGCCAGGTGTGCGTAAATGGTAGCTGCTGACACGGCTTATTCAAAAAAGCAAAACAACCAAAAAAATACGTATGTGTAGCGCTAAAATTAATAAATGAATATCAAAATACCAAAAAATGTGTATAGTAAAAAATAAAACACATATAACATTAATAAATGTTAGACACAAATTGTGAAACATGTGAGATTCCTCTGTAGCGAGGGGTGACAACAGTGCCAACTGGCACGTGAACTGATGCACCTAAGGTGGTATCAAACATAAAAACAAAGTCCAACAAAAACTCCTAAGTGTGATGATCCGAGGTATGTAGCAAAGTTCATCAACATCCACAAGTCATTCAAGTGAAAAGGTGAATAAATAGAAAAAGCGTGACTCCTTTAACGTGACAATCCCATCACCGGAAAAAGTGCAGGCTTACCGGAACTTGTTGACCACTGGTGGCATATGCCAAAAGAGGTCAGTCAAGGCTTTATATGACGATTGTCAAACAGCAATCCTTGGCAGGAAGCGTAGGTCCAACTGGTGGGTAGGTCCTTATATGGAATAGGTCCCCAGGAGTAAGCCGGAAGCTATCCCAAAACCAATTGGCTCAGTGTGTTAGTGGTGCATAGAGAAAAATAAAGAGAAGTGGCCACATAACGTAACTCCCAAACAATCAGCAATCACAGACAGCACATCACCTATCCAAGATGGCGCTGCAGTTTGCACTCCAAGCCTCTATATGAAACAGGAACCTGACTCAGTTTGACCTGCTTTGTGTTGCTCTGAATTCAGCAGATCCTACTAAAATCTCTTTACGTTACAGGCAAAGCAGTTCAAAGGCAGCCCGTCTCATTGTTTTAAACATATGGTCTTTAGTAGCTCTGCATTTAAATACTGTACATAGCGCAGCAGTCATAAAACAAAGCCAGCCTACACAAGCCCCAAGCCTGACATGTATCAATCATTCTGAACTTGTATTGCCTGAGTAGAATCCGCCTCGTAAATAAAAATGATAAAGAGGGACAATTAAGCATTGGTTTTCTAGTTGGTAAAACGATTGCTTTATGTTACAGAGTCATTAAAGTAAGCTCTAAAAATTGCAAAGCAAACCGTATAAACAGAACACAGGGTAAAGGGTGAATATTGCAAACATGTTGGATTCTGATAACTGGATGGGTTCTTTTCTTTGTTCCACAAGCTTTTACTTACTGTATATTTTTATATATTTACATGTACACCAAGCTGTGTAGCAAGAATGTAACACTGTAAAAATACATGGCAGCTTCATGGTTTGTCCCAATGTTAAAGTGTTATGGTTCGTCCCTAGGGCAATTCTGATCATCTTGTCAACCAGGACATCGTTTGATTCCTCTTACCGGTCCTAGTTTTCCAATTGGAGCTTCTCTTCCTTGTTTATACTGCGGTTCAGTTTGTGATTCAATCTTACAGCTACTGACTCTTTGGTATTCACAGATAGCCTGTGTAGCGTAGTTGATTAGTTTGCGCAAAAGTTATAGCATTTACCAAATAGGGGATAGTTTTATGGCATTTTTATTAATAATTTTTGTTTTACTAGTAACGGCGGCGATCGTGTCATTATGGCAGACACATCGGACACACTTGACGCCATTTTGGGACCATTCACATTTATACATTGATCAGTGCTAAAAAAATGCACCGATTACTGTATAAATGTGACTGGCAGTGAAGGGGTTAAACACTAGGGGGCTAAGAAGGGGTTAAGTGTGTCCTAGGGATGTGTTCTGTGTGGGGACGGGGCTTACTGTGACACGACACTGATCACTGCTCCCGATGAAGGAGCAGATGATCAGTGTCCTGTCACTAAGCAGAACGGGGAGATGCCTTTTTTACACTGGCCTCTGCCAGTTTTGCAGCTCTGTGACCCAATCGCAGGACACTGGCGGACATAGAGTCCGCAAGTCCCACGGGCATGGTCACGGAGCTCGCAGCAGGGGTGGGTGCTCCTCGCCGCTCGCCTGCACGGTGCAAAAATAAAAGTAACGAAAATATATGTACCTTGCGCAGCCGTGCCATTCTGCCGACGTATATGTACAGGAGTCGGTCGGGAACCGGTTAAGCAATTCAATAATGGACTCCTAGGACTGACATATTTGCAAATGTATAGAGTGGCAGCCATGAGTTACTTAAATATGTACTCCTACAAGCTATTTAGGGCCTCATACACATGGGCAAAAGAAATAATGCTCATAATATGCTGGCATGTTTTCTGCCAGAATTTAGCATAAAAACTACCTCCAAGTATGGCATTGGCCATGAATGCATTTTAATGGTTAGAACAGGGCTCACAATTTCAAGTCCTGAGCTACTAGCCAGGCCTCAAGAGTTACTCGCCACCAGTTGCCCCACCTAATTCATACACTGCCCTGCGCATAATTGCACCCGTAAACACGCCCTCGACGATTATCTCATGGAATGACAATGTTTTATGCAGAATCAAGTTACAAAATTAAATATTACCAACAACAACTTTAACAAAATGGGACAGGGCACTGGGGGCAGACCAGAGGGACAGGGCACTGGGGGCAGACCAGAGGGACAGGGCACTAGAACTGGGTCTCTTCCCCATTCTCTTGCTGTGTCCTCTGCAACTCCCATCCATCCTCTCTCTCTCTCTCCCATTTATCTCATCATCAGGAGCCTGTGTGTGCGGCTCCATGCTTGCATGTCCCCACTTCCCCCTTTTATTCAGGCTGGCAGAGAGGAGAGGAGCTGCAGCACAGTGGGAGGGAGTACAATCCAGCGCTGAGATCCACACAACTGCACAGCCATTGACACCATAGCACAGCGCACACTGACAGCACACATTGAGACCAGTCTGTTCACAGTGCTCAGGCTGAACTGCTGGACACTTACATAGAGTGAGCGCTGCACCGGAGTGGTAATTTTTGCAATCCTCCACCTCACTCATTACTTTCTGCTCTCCAGCTATATTGGTCGGGGCCCAGGGGAGGGGGGCTGGCTTAGAGAGGTCATACTGTTGGGTCCCATGGCTTAATGAGAATTGTAAGGAGAGCACCTGTGTACTGCTCTGCCTGTGCGTGGCTCACCAGACTACTTTTCCCGAGCATGCACCTTTCCTCTTCGGCCGCCAATTTAATCGGGACTCTAAGTGTAGGCACAGATTGGAGGGAGATTGGTCATGCAGCCCTGTCATCACTCGCCCCCAGCTTAAATCCACTCGCCAAATGCTAGTAGGCGAGTGGAAATTTTGAGGGCTGGGTTAGAATATAAATGCATTCTGGCCACTGAAAAAAAAAAAAAACATACAGGTGCATTTACGTGAATAAATTATGCCCATAAGCTCCTACCAGAATGCAGATTTGGTGCATTTTTGAAAAACGAATACCATGTACAGTAGGTGAACCCGATATTGTGTCAATCTCGCTCTCTTTCTCGGCGAGATTGAGCACCTACGAGCCCCATCGCGGGAGCCAGCGCCGAGCTGGCTTGCCGCGATGGAGACAGAGCCGTCATAGAAGCGACGGGAGATCCGACCCTTAGGTGGGCCTAAAAATATGCTGCTTTTACAGGGGTTTAGCGTTTTTCTTTTTTTTTAGCCTATGTTGCAATACAGTAGGTGTTTGTGATATTGTGTTTTTAGCTAGGTAGGTATCACATGGGTAGGTACAGAGCATGATGGGACTGTGAGGCCTATATAGGTCCGATGCAAGGCGCGCATCCGTCATTTCAGCGAGAAGAGCCGGCGTGTCAACATCAGGAGAAGAAGAGAAGTGAAGAACATGACGTCACAGCACGGAAGAAGAACTCACAGCACGGAAGGAGAAGAAGACGTACAGCACGGAAGAAGGCACCGGACAGCGAGACGAAGAACCGGGGTGCGCCGAGTCAACAGCGGAGAGCGGCGAACATAGAAGGAGACCCCCCGGATAGCGGAGAAGACCCGTCGGGATAGCGGAAGAAGCCCCCCCGCCGAAGACGCCGGAGGAAACCCGCCGGGGGGGTGGGGGCTTTTTTAAAAGCGACCCCCCCCGGCGGTGGAAGAGAACCAGACGGCGGCCCCCACCCACCCGAAGACGTCAAAGAAGAAGCTCCCCCTGGTAAAAGAGCTAATAAAGAAGACAGGGGGGCCTTCGGAGCAGACTAATAAAATATTTTAATACCCTATGTGGTTTATTTGTGTTTTTACCACTTTTCTTGCAGGTGAATGGGTAGGGGTACGATGTACCCCATACTCATTCACTTAGGGTGGGGGGCCGGTATCTGGGGGCCCCCTTATTAAAGGGGGCTCCCAGATTCCGATAAGCCTCCCGCCCGCATACCCCGACAACCAACGGCCAGGGTTGTCGGGAAGGGGCCCTGTCCTCATCAACATGGGGACAGGGTGCTCTGAGGTGGGGGGGCCGCAGTGCGCCCCCCAGAGCACCCAACCCCCCCATGTTGAGGGCATGCAGCCTGGTACGGCTCAGGAGGGGGGGGCGCTCGCTCGTCCCCACTCCTTTCCTGGCCGGCCAGCGTGCTTTGGATACGGGTCTGGTATGGATTGTAGGGGGACCCCCTACGCCGTTTTTTTCGGCGTAGGGGGGCTCTCCTTACAACCCATAACAGACCTAAGGGCCCGGTATGCTCCTGAGGGGGGAACCCATGCCGGATTTTTTGTTAAAATCCGGCAGGGACTTCCCCCTCAGGATTCATAACAAACGCCGCACACGTGTAGAATTGGCGGGAATCCAAGTCGGATCTCCCGTCGCTTCTATGACGCGCTTGCTGGGATGTGCTGTCACTATTCCAGTGAGTGCGAGATGTCGGCGAGATCTCGGCACCATGTCGCCGAGAATCGGCGCGATGCTGTCGTGCTAAAAACACAATATCACAAACACCTACTGTATTGCAACATAGGCTAAAAAAAAAAGAAAAACGCTAAACCCCTGTAAAAGCAGCATATTTTTAGGCCCACCTAAGGGTGTTACCAGCTCTTCAAATATAAATATGTAATTTCACTCTGGACAGTAGTGTACCAGTAAATACCACCAACCTAAAGACTGATACTTTTAATATGGCCTCGTCTCCGATACTGAATTTTCCCATCTGACATTTTTTATTGAATAACTGAGGTCTGTAAAACCAGTCAGCTATACATAAGCACAGAATGCCGATACAGGTGCAATCTTGTAACACATGAAGTGGTAAATTAGAGCCAGTGGGACATCACATACAACATCTCTTCAGTATGGGGAATGAGTATTGCATTGTGTTTCTACAGGTCACTGGATTCCAGCAAGTATGTAAATCAGACAGTATCTCATCTGCATTGCAAAGTGCTTCAAATGGAAAAGAATTTTGATCAAATACATATATAGATCCTGTCCAGCTCTCCAAAAATCCCTTCATATATTTCTGCTAATTGGGTTCTAAAGGATTTACAATGTTGTTTTATGAAAAACTAGACCTGATTGCCAGAGCCACGCCTCCTATAAATCACTTTGACATTTTATTACTAAGTAATGCATTGAACTAGCTTCTAAACTGCAACTGTGTGGAGTAGTAAAATCTATAGGTTGATTAGTTTTCTAATTCACAACCCCTAAACGCACCAAACAGTATACGGTTTCTACTGATAGTCTAAGAAACTACAGAGGATACATTGAGTTTAGGTTAGTGAAAACAGCAACATACACTTAACCATGGTCATAATAAATATTTTAAAAACAGGCTATTTTATTTTTACCGTCGGATTATCAGTAGTAGAGTGAATTAATTGTTAAAGGAAACCTATGCTGATAGAAACGTGTAGGATGCTATGGAAGCGTACCGATCAAATGGCTTTATTACTTGAAGACTCACTGATAGAGAACAAGATTATACGACCTTAGCAAAAAGTAAAACTAAAAATTACAGACATGTCTCAAAGCTAACTTAACATTCCAACCTTCTGGCTTCAAGAAACACTTAAAAAAATAAATAAAAGTGTAGTGTAGTCAATGTAGTCAGTTGCAACCGTTTTGCAGCTGAAAAAAAACGTGGAATCAATAAAATCTGAGGAAAGAATATGGCATTATCACCAAACATGCTTTCAAATGATGGAATACGAAAAGTGTCCAAAATCTCAATACTGTATAAACTTGTGTATTTATTGAAGATTTAATGGCCGTCATCTCCCCTGTACCCTTACCTGACATGCAGGCTTTTCTAGAAGGTGTCCTAGATGTTGTGAAGTACTTGGGATTCTCTATGACCTTTTGGATTCAGCTCTGCTGCCTGAACATATATGTTCAGTATATGCATATGTTTGGGGACATGGCTGCATATATGGGGGACATGGCTGGATATGTTTGGAGACATGGCTGGATATGTTTGGAGACATGGCTGGATATGTTTGGGGACATGGCTGGATATGTTTGGGGACATGGCTGGATATGTTTGGGGACATGGCTGGATATGTTTGGGGACATGGCTGGATATGTTTGGGGACATGGCTGGATATGTTTGGGGACGTGGCTGGATATGTTTGGGGACGTGGCTGGATATGTTTGGGGACGTGGCTGGATATGTTTGGGGACGTGGCTGGATATGTTGGGGGACATGGCTGCAATATGTTGGGGGACATGGCTGCAATATGTTGGGGGACATGGCTGCACATGTGTGGGGGGCATGGCTGCACATGTGTGGGGGACATGGCTGCATATGTGTGGGAGACATGGCTGCATATGTGGGGGACATGGCTGCATATGTGGGGGACATGGCTGCATATGTGGGGGACATGGCTGCATATGTGGGGGACATGGCTGCATATGTGGGGGACATGGCTGCATATGTGGGGGACATGGCTGCATATGTGGGGGACATGGCTGCATATGTGGGGGACATGGCTGCATATGTGGGGGACATGGCTGTATGTTTGGGGACATGGCTGCATATGTGGGGGGGGGACATGGCTGCATATGTGGGAGGACATGGCTGCATATGTGGGAGGACATGGCTGCATATGTGGGAGGACATGGCATTGAACTTCATTTTTCTCAGCACGTCGTCGTGTTTTACGTCACCGCGTTCTGACACGATCGTTTTTTTTGACCAATGTTGTGTAGGCAAGACTGATGAAAGTCCGCTTCATCGGATATCTGATGAAAAAATCCATCAGACCGTTTTCATCGGATGAACCGATCGTGTGTACAGGGCACTAGATTTACAGTTTGTCATTAGTATTATGCCTACACATTGTTCACTGCCTGATGCTTGTCTCTGCCCTGGGTGGGGCCTGTGTGGACTGTTCTTCTTGGAGCGCTCCATCACAGCTCCCAGATATGGGGAGATTCATGGCCCATACTGCCAAACTATCAGTACATAGATAACATGTAAGTACCAGTTAGGGTTTTGACCCCTTTTCTGTTTGACAATGTGTGAATATACTGGATCAATTGGAAATGTATCCATGTCATTGTCTAGACCCAATACACGCTTACTCCTGACGAGCGACGCCAAGTCGCAAAACGGGTTGAGCCAACAGATGTCATGTTCCAATCATGTGTCGTATCAGCATATGGTCTACTGTACCAATTATTTCCAGTTTACAAACCTTGGGGCTTCATTATGTGTTTACCCATTTTATGGATCGTTTTGAATTATGCATTTATCCATGTAAAATAAAGTTTTTGTTTTAGTTTATTTTCTCATCCCTCTTTAGAGATTAGAATGATGCCTAACCATGTATATATATATATATATATATATATATATATATATATATATATATATATATATATATATATATTACACACACACACACACACACACACACACACACACACACATACATACATACATACATACATACATACACACACACATACTTTAGTTCTGCTTAAAAGAGCATATAAATATCTGAATCCCCATATTCACACCGTACCTGTTAAAGTTTATGTCTGGGTAGGTATTATACTCAGACTTCCCCATCTTAGCATTTCTGCGAGGGAAGGTACAGAAGAATGCATTGGCCAGGAGACACGAGATTTGCTCTTGTGACATGGTGATAGAATGATTCATTCTTTTCTTCAGCAATGGGATAGGCTGCAACAGAAAAAACAAAACAAGAAAATCATTCATTTAGCAATTTGCCAAAACCAACTTAGGCCTGACCACCAAATCACAGCAAGAGTAATGTGCTGCTTGTAGCTGGTGCCTAAATCAACAGGCCAGTTTCAGCAGAGTGCCATTTATCTGCATGATTAATAAAGGTGGTTAAATTTGACATATTTCAGATTGACAATCAATAAAATACTACAAAACCTTGGTGTTATTGATCACAATGGACGGTCAAGACCACTGCTATAAATGCAAATGAAAGCTTGTAAGAAAATTTGATATTTTATGGAATAACAATGTCAGTTCAGTACAGGGCACATAATTTCAAGAATTATAAAAACATAATTTTTTAGACTTGGTTTCATTCTAGAACCCTATACACACCCCAAATACAGATTAAAAAAAAAAAAAAAAAAAACACGGAAGAACATAATTTTGCATCACAAATTCCAAAACAACTTTGGAAAATCTAGTACTGTACTATATTTGACCAAAAGGCAGAAAGCGGGTATTCAAAAAGAGAAAAGTGGATTTCCATCGCCCTCTGCTGGTCATCTGTAGAACTACAGCATTCAATTTTACCCCAGATAGAGCAGCTTAAGAAAATATAACCCAAAATATAAGATATAACCAAAACTTACTTATCAAGCAGGAGCGTATTTATATAAAGAGATATTTCACAAAGCGTCAAAGTTTTAATATAAAGTTGTACTGAGCTTTAGAACATACAAAACCACAAATAAATACATTCAAAAGATAGCTTACACTTTGTGTACTGTAAATCATTTACATATTTAAGTCAGGGAGCTGTAGATTCAGTAAACTACATTTTTTACGTTATCATACTTCACTGAGGACTGTGCCTTGGCCGCTTCATTCTCCAGGAACTGTAAAACATGCACTTTTATCATCCTCATCTGTTCCCCAAACACATTAAATATATATCTGGTGAACAGATTTTGTCAATATTTCTGAACCAGATAATAAAAAAAAAAACGAGTGAATGGGGAAAAAAAAAAAAATCAAAAAATCAATTGTGTTTAGGGTAGATCATTCACTATGGGTGCTCCGATTAGACACTGGCTGACCTGTTCATTTATCTCCATTACAGAATTTGGAGGTTTATCAGACCTGAATGACCATCTAAACCACAATATCACCATCTTTCTGAGGTCAGTATAAGAAAACATTTGCCAGATGAGTTTCCAAGCATGCTTCATACCTTCTGCATAGGAAATTTGATTTCTACATTAACCACTTGACCACTGGGTACTTAAACCCCCTTAATAACCAGACCAATTTTCAGCTTTCGGTGCTCTCACAATTTGAATGACAATTACTCAGTCACACAACATTGTACCCAAATTAAATTTTCGTCCTTTTTTTCACACAAATAGAGCTTTCTTTTGGTGGTATTTAATCACCGTTGGGTTTTTTATTTTTTGCGCTATAAGAGAAAAAAGACTGAAAATTCTGTAAAAAAAAAAAAGAATTTTTCTTTGTTTCTGTTAAAAATTTTGCAAATTAGTATTTTTTTTTTCATTATGTTGCATAATGTGAAAGATGAAGTTACGCCGAGTAAATAGATACTCAACATGTCACCCTTCAAAATTGCACACGCTCGTGGAATGGCGCCAAACTTTGTTACTTAAAAATCCCCATAGGCGACGTTTTAAATATTTTTACTGGTTATATGTTTTTAGTTCCAGAGGAGTTCTAGGGCCAAAATTATTGCTCTCCCTCTAACGTTTGCAGCGATACCTCACATGCGTGGCTTAAACAAAGTTTTCATATGTGGGCGGGACTTAAGTGTGCGTTCGCTTCTGCATGCGAGCACACGGGGACAGGGGCGATTTAAAAAATATATATATTTTATTGTTCACTTTACTTTAGTTTGACACGTTTGTCCGCAAAAAATAATAAATAAAAACGGGTATTGCAGGGTATTTCAGAGTATTGCGGGGTATTGCAGAGTATTGAGGGGTATTGCAGAGTATTGAGGGGCATTGCAGAGTATTGAGGGGCATTGCAGAGTATTGAGGGGCATTGCAGGGATTGCACAGTATGGGGCAGAGTATTGCAGGGTATTGTATGTATTGGGCAGGGATGGCTGAGCAGGGATGGCTGGATCTGTGACTGCATTTGTCACAGATCCAGCCCGCAGCACTGCTGCTGCCTTCGCTCTCTCCCCCCCTCTCCTCTCACATTGTACCGTTCGGTACAGACAGAGGAGGGAGGAACCGGCGTCATCACATGACGCCGGTTTGTTTACAAGTGATTGCTCCGTCATTGGACGGAGCGATCACGTGGTAAACCGCCGCTATCAGCGGCCATTTACCATGATCCGTGATGCGCCGGGTCCTCAGGACCCGGCGGTCACGGACACTCCCATGTGCGCGCCCCAGGGTGCGCGATTCTGGGAGGACGTCATATGACGTCCTCCCAGAGTTAAGGAACCACCCTGCCGCCGTTATTCTACGGTGTGCGGTGGTTAAGTGGTTAAAGTAAAATCTTTATTCTGAAACCAAATTATTTATGCCATAAGGTCTCCTAAAATATTAGATGTCACTTTATTTTTATCTCAAGGGATGCATCTGTCCCCTGTGACGGTACCACTGGTAATAAGAAAAGCCATTCTCTAGGTGTAAATGCCACCAATAGCAGCACTGAGGAGGATGGAAATGAATGCAGTCACACCATGCACTATTGTTGGGACCTTTAAAGTGGATGTAAAGCCTCACATATACCCACTGAAGTGAACAGCCTCAGATGACACACAGGGATGAACCAAATCTCCCTACATAAGTTTTACATGTATATCTGCTGTCTTCAGCTTGCTGTATTTTTTTAGAACTCTTACATCGGGTTAGAATTTTTACTTCCTCATTCAGCAGCAGTATAGTCTTGGCTTACACTGGGAGACAGCTGATTGGAGGAAAAGCACAAGCCCCCCCCCCCCCCCTTACACTGGCAGAAGATAATTTCAGAGCTGTGCCAAGACAAGCTCTGTGCTAATCTATTTATAGCAACCTCCCCACAAATTTTCAGCTGCTTTTATCTCCTGTCTAGGAGAATTTGTCAGAAGATATCATGCTGATAACAGAAGAACGGAGCAGCTTATGCACGGACATAGGGCTTTGTAGAGAAATAAGAAAACACTACAGATATATTTGCCCAGGTCTAATTTCATGACTTGGGTTTATATCCACTTTAAGGCCCCTTTCACACTGGGGCGGGAAGTGTGGCGACGGTAAATTGCTATTTTTAGCGGCGCTTTACCGTCGGAATTGCGGTGGTATTCGGCCATTAGCGGTGCAGTTTTACCACCGCTTTCTCTGCAGAGGCGCATTGCCGGCGGTATAGCCGCGGTTTCCCATTGTTTTCAATGGAAAGAAGCGGTGGAGGAGCTGTAAAAAACCCCGCTCCTTCACCGCTTCAAAGATGCAGCTAGCAGGACTTTTGGAGCGGTCCTGCTAGCGCACCGCTCCATCCAGTGTGAAAGCCCTCTGGCTTTCACACAGGAGAAACAGCAGGCGCTGTTTCAGGTCGGTTTGCAGGCGCTATTTTTAGCGCAATAGCGCCTGCAAACCGCCCAAGTGTGAAAGGGGCCCAAGTCTCTTACTGACCTCTCTACACACCCATGCTCTTTGATACAACTATATACTCAAAAGTCCATGGGAGGAATAGAATGCTGAGATTTGTGATTACAGCTTCAGAACTACATCAAAAGCACCAGCGACTTGAAACCAGATATGGCCATTAAATCACCTAATAACTGGGGGGGGTTTTACAAGTATGTGCTCAGAGTTTTGGAGAAATCTTATGAGGGCATAGTTTAGGGCTTTTTTGTTCGCTTTAACCACTTGCCGACCACTTGACGATATAAGTCGGCAGAATGACATGGCTGCGCAAAGGGACTTGCCTGTATGGCCCCTTGTGGGGTGCCCGCCCGCCACGTGCTCCGTGAGTGTGACCGTGGGTCCCGCGGACTCGATATCCACGATCATGTCACGGAGCTGCAGAACGGGGAGATCCCCATGTAAAACAAGGCATTTCCCTGTTCTACCTTGTGACAGGACAGAGATCTACTGCTCCCTGTCATCGGGAGCAGTGATCAGTGTTGCGTCACTTGTAGCCCAGCCGCCCCTCCAGTTAGACTGTGTCATTTACACAGTAATCAGGGCATTTTTTTTCGCACTGATCGCTGTATAAATGACAATGGTGCCAAAATAGCGTCAAAAGTGTCCACCATAATGTCACCGTCCTGAAAAAAATTGCAGATCGCCGCCATTACTAATAAAAAAAAATAATAAAAAAATGCCATAAATTTATCCCCTATTTTGTAGACCCTATAACTTTTGCGCAAACCAATCAATATACGCTTATTTTTTATTAACAAAAATATGTAGAAGAATAAATATCGATCTAAACTGAGGGAAATATATTTTATATATTTTTTGGGGATTTTTATTATAGCAAAAAGTAAAGAATTTTTCTGTTTATAGCGCAAAAAATAAAAAACAGCAGCGACGATCAAATACCACCAAAGGAAAGCTCTATTTGTTTGGGGGGGGGGGGGGGACGCCAATTTTGTTTGGGTGCAACGTCGCACGACCGCGCAATTGTACAGTTAAAGCGACGCAGTGCCAAATCGCAAAAAATAGCCCGGTCATTGGGCAGCCAAATCTTCCGGGGCTGAAGTGGTTAATAATTCACAATGTCAAAAGCATTTTGCTCTTACAGGGCTTGTTATGCATAATAATGAACTCTCAGCCTCCTGGCTATTAGTTGGTCACACACAGACTGCAGCTTGCTTAGCTGTGATATACCAGTATAGCCCTGTCACCCCATAATCTAGACTTTTCCCTTTGTAACCGGTCCTGTCTTATAATTTTTTGCACCTTTAAAGCGTGAGACCACTCGATAGAAAGAAAGATAGAGAAAAAGAAAGAAAGAAAAAGAAAGATAGAGAAAAAGAAAGAAAGAAAAAGAAAGATAGAGAAAAAGAAAGAAAGAAAAAGAAAGATAGAGAAAAAGAAAGAAAGAAAAAGAAAGAGAGAAAAAGAAAGAAAGAAAAAGAAAGAGAAAAAGAAAGAAAGAAAAAGAAAGAGAAAAAGAAAGAAAGAAAAAGAAAGATAGAGAAAAAGAAAGAAAGAAAAAGAAAGATAGAGAAAAAGAAAGAAAGAAAAAGAAAGAGAGAAAAAGAAAGAAAGAAAAAGAAAGATAGAGAAAAAGAAAGAAAGAAAAAGAAAGAAAGAAAAAGAAAGATAGAGAAAAAGAAAGAGAGAAAAAGAAAGAAAGAAAAAGAAAGATAGAGAAAAAGAAAGAAAGAAAAAGAAAGATAGAAAGAAAGAAAGAAAGAAAGAAAGAAAGAAAGAAAGAAAGAAAGAAAGAAAGAAAGAAAGAAAGAAAAAGAAGAAGAA
>NC_053496.1:136275550-136278050 GCF_905171775.1 Rana temporaria
GTTAAACATACCAAGAGACACCATAGGAAGCATCATTCGCAAATTCAAGGCAAAGGGCACTGTTGAAACGCTACCTGGTCGTGGCAGAAAGAAGATGCTGACTTCGACTGCTGAGCGCTACCTGAAGCGTAGAGTGGAGAAAAGTCCCCTTGTGACTGCTGAGGAACTGACAAAAGATTTGTCAGATGTGGGTACTGAAGTTTCTGCTCAGACAATACGGCGCACACTGCGTAATGAAGGCCTCCATGCCAGAACTCCCAGGCGCACCCCCTTGCTGTCTCCAAAGAATAAGAAGAGTCGACTGCAGTATGCCAAAATCATGTGGACAAACCACAGAAGTTTTGGGATTGTGTTCTGTGGACTGATGAAACAAAATTAGAAGTGTTTGGGCCCATGGATCAATGCTATGTTTGGAGGAGGAAGAACAAGGCTTATGATGAAAAGAACACCTTGCCTACTGTGAAGCATGGCGGGGGGGTCAATCACGCTTTGGGGCTGTTTTGCTTCTGCAGGTACAGGGAAGCTTCAGCGTGTGCAAGGTACCATGAATTCTCTTCAGTACCAGGAGATAGTGGATAACAATGTGATGCAGTCCGTCACAAACCTGAGGCTTGGGAGACGTTGGACCTTTCAACAGGACAATGATCCCAAGCATACCTCCAAGTCCACTAGAGCATGGTTGCAGATTAAAGGCTGGAACATTTTGGAGTGGCCATCGCAGTCACCAGACTTTAATCTGATTGAGAACCTCTGGTGGGACTTAAAGAAAGCAGTTGCAGTGCGCAAGCCTAAGAATGTGACTGAACTGGAGGCTTTTGCCCATGAAGAATGGGCAAAGATACCCGTAGATCGCTGCAAGACACTTGTGTCAAGCTATGCTTCACGTTTAAAAGCTGTTATAACTGTAAAAGGATGTTGTACTAAGTACTAAGATTGAATGTCACTTGGGGGTTGAATAAAACTGATAATGATGTGAGCACAGAAAATAAATTTGTGGTTATTTCATTATAAATGTTATGTTATATTTGTCTGACCTACACGTGCCTCTTTGATTTAATTGTAAGCAGGATGATAGGATGATCAAAATCAGTGTCAAACTTGGCAAAACAATCAATTTCAGTGGGGGTTGAATAATTTTGAATACAACTGTATATATATATAAACACACACACACACACATATATATATATATATATATATATATATATATATATATATATATATATATATATATATATATATATATATATATATAAAACACGGTATAAAAGTAAAACGGTTCAGTCTCTGTAGTATTAAAATACACAAAACAGCGCTAAAAAATCAATAATGATAGACTCGTGGTAAAAAAAAAAAACACTGAATAAAGAAAGTCTTAGATGTATTAAAGGTGATGTAAACAATCCAAAGTGCTGAATGGTGTTTCAGTAGTGGTAATCCTAGCGTGAACCTTCCACCAGGGAAAACAATGATCTCAATCCACCACGTGATGCACTCTCCCCAAGGGGGTTAAACTAACCAGAAAACTGATAAATTTGAGAATTAAGTCAGCGCATACATCAGCCACTTTGTAACGGACCATCACCAGCAGGCGGGGACAGCAGGCACAGGAGCTCCACACAAGGTCATAAAAACAAGGAACAGCAATATAGTGTAATCCTGTTTATTAATCCAAAGTAGCCCATACACTGAAAGCCCCCTCAAACCTATCTACGTACATCAAATCACAATAAAATGAGCATAAAAGTGACCCCAGAGGGCGCGATCACCAGATCCAGACATCCATGGAGAGCAGGGGAATCCTTGCTGACACCACAGCAGCTGCCTAGCTTGGAGAGCGGGTGAAACGCACACGTCACTTCCGGGTTAGCGGGGATGTCGTGGGTCACTTCTCGCTAACCCGGAAGTGACGTGCTGTGCTTTGTTTTTATGACCTTGTGTGGAGCTCTTGTGCCTGCTGTCCCCGCCTGCTGGTGATGGTCCGTTACAAAGTGGCTGATGTATTCGCTGACTTAAGGCTCTGATTTTTCAGTTTTCTGGTGAGTTTAACCCCCTTGGGGAGAGTGCATCACGTGGTAGATTGAGATCATTGTTTTCCCTGGTGGAAAATGCACGCTAGGATTACCACTACTGAGACGCCATTCAGCACTTTGGATTGTTTACATCACCTTCATCCAAGACTTTCTTTATTCAGTGTTTTTTTACCACGAGTCTATCATTGATTTTTTTAGCGCTGTTTTGTGTATCTTAATGCTACAGAGACTGAACTGTTTTATTCTTATACCGTGTTTTTATTTTCCATTACATTTTTTAAACGGCTGCTCAATGGTTGTTTATTGAAAAATATTTTACTATTCTTGCCTCTGTTGGGGCCGCTTATGGATCTGTGGGTTTGATTTGGCGCTGAGTGGGTGTTCTGCAGGCCTTTATTTACACTATATATATATACAGGCATACCCCGATTAAGTACACTCACTTTACATACACTCGCGAGTAAGGA